>NW_027669038.1:0-68000 GCF_964194185.1 Rhinolophus hipposideros
GGGGTGGAGCGGCTGGGCGTCCCCTCGGCTTGCTGTCCTGGGACAACCAGTCCCTCTGTCTCCGGGCCCGGGTGCAGGCAGTGGGACGGTCACCCCTCTGCCAAGGACACCGAGGTGCCAAGGAGCCGCACTGCCTTGGCAGGAGAAAGCCGCCCGAGGCCGTTTGGAGGCCTGCGCGGGCAGGCAGCCCTGGGGTCGTGGGCGCGGCGAAGGTCTGCGGGTTGACAGCATGCGCTTGCGGGGGGGAAAAAAGAGGCTATAGAAGGGGCTGTGGGGGGAGTCCTGGCCCAGTCGCCTGGCGTGAGGCAGGGTCTGCGAGGCTGTAGGTCTCGGCGGCGGCCCGGACCCCACCCTCCAACTACCCCCCCCACCCCACCCAGCCCCGCTGGCCAGGGGTCCTGTGGCGGGGTTGGCAGTTGCAGAGGGTCCAGGGGCATGGCGGCCCCAAAAGGAGTGGCGGGTAAAAGCCTAGAGCACCCGGTATTCCCGGTCGGTCTCCCATCCAAGTACTAACCAGGCCCGACCCTGCTTAGCTTCCGAGATCAGAGGAGATCCGGCGCGTGCAGGGTGGTATGGCCTTAGACGCTGGGACCGGTCTCCCGGCGCCCCAAGAGCAGCCGCCCGGCCTGCGTGGTGAGCGCTCGCCAGGTTGCTGGGCCGCGCCCCGCCTGCCGGCTCCAGCAGCGCAGCGCCACACGCCTGCTCCCCGCCTCCTCAGGACGCCGCGGTCGTGGGCAGCGGGTTACTCTTTGCCCGCAGTGAGGCCCGTTCGGGCCACCCGTGGCTCCACGGGCCCTCTGCCACTTCCCTGGCGGTGACAGAAGCCAGAGAGACAGCGGTTGCGAGTGGGGGGGGGGGGAGGAAGGAGGGACGCACAGGCTCTGTCACGGAATGGGACCGACGCACGGGGGCAGTATTGAAGCGACAGCTCCTCCACCGGCGGACGGTCACGCCCGGGGCTGGGCTCCGATAAGGATGTAGAGCCCGGGGGGGGGGGGGGGGGGCGTGCAGTGACCGTTGGATACTGGGGCAGGCCTCCAGTGTCTGCGGAGTGCCGGTGGGGTCCGAATCTCGCCCGGGGTTTGTCACGCGAAAGGAGAGGCTCTGGCCCAGGCACCCTACTCCTGTGGGTTTTGGGCCTGCCTGCCTGCCTGCTTTTCCCCTGTGGTGGTCTCTCCTGGAGGCCCGGGGAGACGGCCGCGCGCGTGCAGTTGTGGCACTCCCTCCCTCCGCTGCTTTGGCCGGGCTCTTTGTGGCTGTGCGCCGGGGGCCGGAGCGGCCGGCCGGCGGGAACCGAGCGCACACGGCTCTCCTGGGAGAAGGAAGGGCGCTGGGGGAGGGGCCGCGGTGCCTGCCCGCGGAGACGGAGTCCTCCGGTGGGGTGGGGCGGCTTGGCGTCCCCTCGGCTTGCTGTCCTGGGACAACCAGTCCCTCTGTCTTTGGGCCCGGGTGCAGGCAGTGGGACGGTCACCCCTCTGCCAAGGACACCGAGGTGCCAAGGAGCCGCACTGCCTTGGCAGGAGAAAGCCGCCCGAGGCCCGAGGCCGTTTGGAGGCCTGCGCCGGCAGGCAGCCCTGGGCTTGGGCTTTGGGGGCGGGGTCGTGGGCGCGGCGAAGGTCTGCGGGTTGACAGCTTTCGCTTGCGGGGGAAAAAAGAGGCTATAGAAGGGACTGTGGGGGGAGACCTGGCCCAGGCTCCTGGCGTGAGGCCGGGTCTGCGAGGCTCTAGGTCTCGGCGGTGGCCCGGACCCCACCCTCCCACTATCCAGCCCCCCCACCCCGCCCAGCCCCGCTGGCCAGGTGTCCTGTGGCGGGGTTTGCGGCTGCAGAGGGTCCAGGGGCATGGCGGCCGCAAAAGGAGTGGCGGGCAAAAGCCTAGTGCACCCGGTATTCCCAGGCGGTCTCCCATCCAAATACTAACCAGGCCCGACCCTGCTTAGCTTCCGAGATCAGAGGAGATCCGGCGCGTGCAGGGTGGTATGGCCGTAGACGCTGGGACCGGGCTCGCGGCGCCCCAAGAGCAGCCGCCCGGCCTGCTTGGTGAGCGCGCGCCAGGTTGTTGGGCCGCGCCGGTGGCGAGCCTCTCACCGCCTGCCGGCTGCAGCAGCGCCGCGCATCCCGCCTGCTCCCTGCCTCCTCAGGACGCCGCGGGCGTGGGCAGCGGGTTACTCTTTGCCCGCAGTGAGGCCCCTTCGGGGCACCCGTGGCTGCACGGGGCCTCTGCCACTACCCTGGCGGTGACAGAAGCCAGAGAGACAGCGGTTGCCAGTGGGGGGGGGAGGAAGGAGGGACGCACAGGCTCTGTTACGGAATGGGACCCACGCACGGGGGCAGTGTTGAAGGGACAGCTCCTCCACCGGTGGACGGTCGCGCCCGGGGCTGGGCTCCGTTAAGGATGTACAGCCCGGGGGGGGGCGGGCGGGCAGTCACCGTGGGACCCAGGGGCAGGCCTGCGGGAACCGAACGCGCAGTGCTCCCCTGGGAGAAGGAAGGGCGCTGGGAGAGCGGCCGCGGTGCCTGCCGGTGGAGACGGAGTCCTCCGGTGGGGTGGAGCGGCTGGGCGTCCCCTCGGCTTGCTGTCCTGGGACAACCAGTCCCTCTGTCTCCGGGCCCGGGTGCAGGCAGTGGGACGGTCACCCCTCTGCCAAGGACACCGAGGTGCCAAGGAGCCGCACTGCCTTGGCAGGAGAAAGCCGCCCGAGGCCGTTTGGAGGCCTGCGCGGGCAGGCAGCCCTAGGGTCGTGGGCGTGGCGAAGGTCTGCGGGTTGACAGCATGCGCTTGCGGGGGGGAAAAAAGAGGCTATAGAAGGGGCTGTGGGGGGAGTCCTGGCCCAGTCGCCTGGCGTGAGGCAGGGTCTGCGAGGCTGTAGGTCTCGGCGGCGGCCCGGACCCCACCCTCCAACTACCCCCCCCACCCCACCCAGCCCCGCTGGCCAGGGGTCCTGTGGCGGGGTTGGCAGTTGCAGAGGGTCCAGGGGCATGGCGGCCCCAAAAGGAGTGGCGGGTAAAAGCCTAGAGCACCCGGTATTCCCGGTCGGTCTCCCATCCAAGTACTAACCAGGCCCGACCCTGCTTAGCTTCCGAGATCAGAGGAGATCCGGCGCGTGCAGGGTGGTATGGCCTTAGACGCTGGGACCGGTCTCCCGGCGCCCCAAGAGCAGCCGCCCGGCCTGCGTGGTGAGCGCTCGCCAGGTTGCTGGGCCGCGCCCCGCCTGCCGGCTCCAGCAGCGCAGCGCCACCCGCCTGCTCCCCGCCTCCTCAGGACGCCGCGGTCGTGGGCAGCGGGTTACTCTTTGCCCGCAGTGAGGCCCGTTCGGGCCACCCGTGGCTCCACGGGCCCTCTGCCACTTCCCTGGCGGTGACAGAAGCCAGAGAGACAGCGGTTGCGAGTGGGGGGGGGAGGAAGGAGGGACGCACAGGCTCTGTCACGGAATGGGACCGACGCACGGGGGCAGTATTGAAGCGACAGCTCCTCCACCGGCGGACGGTCACGCCCGGGGCTGGGCTCCGATAAGGATGTAGAGCCCGGGGGGGGGGGGGGGGGGGGCGTGCAGTCACCGTTGGATACTGGGGCAGGCCTCCAGTGTCTGCGGAGTGCCGGTGGGGTCCGAATCTCGCCCGGGGTTTGTCACGCGAAAGGAGAGGCTCTGGCCCAGGCACCCTACTCCTGTGGGTTTTGGGCCTGCCTGCCTGCCTGCCTGCTTTTCCCCTGTGGTGGTCTCTCCTGGAGGCCCGGGGAGACGGCCGCGCGCGTGCAGTTGTGGCACTCCCTCCCTCCGCTGCTTTGGCCGGGCTCTTTGTGGCTGTGCGCCGGGGGCCGGAGCGGCCGGCCGGCGGGAACCGAGCGCACACGGCTCTCCTGGGAGAAGGAAGGGCGCTGGGGGAGGGGCCGCGGTGCCTGCCCGCGGAGACGGAGTCCTCCGGTGGGGTGGGGCGGCTTGGCGTCCCCTCGGCTTGCTGTCCTGGGACAACCAGTCCCTCTGTCTTTGGGCCCGGGTGCAGGCAGTGGGACGGTCACCCCTCTGCCAAGGACACCGAGGTGCCAAGGAGCCGCACTGCCTTGGCAGGAGAAAGCCGCCCGAGGCCGTTTGGAGGCCTGCGCCGGCAGGCAGCCCTGGGCTTGGGCTTTGGGGGCGGGGTCGTGGGCGCGGCGAAGGTCTGCGGGTTGACAGCTTTCGCTTGCGGGGGAAAAAAGAGGCTATAGAAGGGACTGTGGGGGGAGACCTGGCCCAGGCTCCTGGCGTGAGGCCGGGTGTGCGAGGCTCTAGGTCTCGGCGGTGGCCCGGACCCCACCCTCCCACTACCCAGCCCCCCCCACCCCGCCCAGCCCCGCTGGCCAGGGGTCCTGTGGCGTGGTTGGCGGCTGCAGAGGGTCCAGGGGCATGGCGGCCGCAAAAGGAGTGGCGGGCAAAAGCCTAGTGCACCCGGTATTCCCAGGCGGTCTCCCATCCAAATACTAACCAGGCCCGACCCTGCTTAGCTTCCGAGATCAGAGGAGATCCGGCGCGTGCAGGGTGGTATGGCCGTAGACGCTGGGACCGGGCTCGCGGCGCCCCAAGAGCAGCCGCCCGGCCTGCTTGGTGAGCGCGCGCCAGGTTGTTGGGCCGCGCCGGCGGCGAGACTCTCCACGCCTGCCGGCTCCAGCAGCGCCGCGCCTCCCGCCTGCTCCCCGCGTCCTCAGGACGCCGCGGGCGTGGGCAGCGGGTTACTCTTTGCCCGCAGTGAGGCCCGTTCGGGCCACCCGTGGCTCCACGGGCCCTCTGCCACTTCCCTGGCGGTGACAGAAGCCAGAGAGACAGCGGTTGCGAGTGGGGGGGGGGAGGAAGGAGGGACGCACAGGCTCTGTCACGGAATGGGACCGACGCACGGGGGCAGTATTGAAGCGACAGCTCCTCCACCGGCGGACGGTCACGCCCGGGGCTGGGCTCCGATAAGGATGTAGAGCCCGGGGGGGGGGGGCGTGCAGTCACCGTTGGATACTGGGGCAGGCCTCCAGTGTCTGCGGAGTGCCGGTGGGGTCCGATCTCGCCCGGGGTTTGTCACGCGAAAGGAGAGGCTCTGGCCCAGGCACCCTACTCCTGTGGGTTTTGGGCCTGCCTGCCTGCCTGCTTTTCCCCTGTGGTGGTCTCTCCTGGAGGCCCGGGGAGACGGCCGCGCGCGTGCAGTTGTGGCACTCCCTCCCTCCGCTGCTTTGGCCGGGCTCTTTGTGGCTGTGCGCCGGGGGCCGGAGCGGCCGGCCGGCGGGAACCGAGCGCACACGGCTCTCCTGGGAGAAGGAAGGGCGCTGGGGGAGGGGCCGCGGTGCCTGCCCGCGGAGACGGAGTCCTCCGGTGGGGTGGGGCGGCTTGGCGTCCCCTCGGCTTGCTGTCCTGGGACAACCAGTCCCTCTGTCTTTGGGCCCGGGTGCAGGCAGTGGGACGGTCACCCCTCTGCCAAGGACACCGAGGTGCCAAGGAGCCGCACTGCCTTGGCAGGAGAAAGCCGCCCGAGGCCCGAGGCCGTTTGGAGGCCTGCGCCGGCAGGCAGCCCTGGGCTTGGGCTTTGGGGGCGGGGTCGTGGGCGCGGCGAAGGTCTGCGGGTTGACAGCTTTCGCTTGCGGGGGAAAAAAGAGGCTATAGAAGGGACTGTGGGGGGAGACCTGGCCCAGGCTCCTGGCGTGAGGCCGGGTCTGCGAGGCTCTAGGTCTCGGCGGTGGCCCGGACCCCACCCTCCCACTATCCAGCCCCCCCCACCCCGCCCAGCCCCGCTGGCCAGGTGTCCTGTGGCGGGGTTTGCGGCTGCAGAGGGTCCAGGGGCATGGCGGCCGCAAAAGGAGTGGCGGGCAAAAGCCTAGTGCACCCGGTATTCCCAGGCGGTCTCCCATCCAAATACTAACCAGGCCCGACCCTGCTTAGCTTCCGAGATCAGAGGAGATCCGGCGCGTGCAGGGTGGTATGGCCGTAGACGCTGGGACCGGGCTCGCGGCGCCCCAAGAGCAGCCGCCCGGCCTGCTTGGTGAGCGCGCGCCAGGTTGTTGGGCCGCGCCGGTGGCGAGCCTCTCACCGCCTGCCGGCTGCAGCAGCGCCGCGCATCCCGCCTGCTCCCTGCCTCCTCAGGACGCCGCGGGCGTGGGCAGCGGGTTACTCTTTGCCCGCAGTGAGGCCCCTTCGGGGCACCCGTGGCTGCACGGGGCCTCTGCCACTACCCTGGCGGTGACAGAAGCCAGAGAGACAGCGGTTGCCAGTGGGGGGGGGAGGAAGGAGGGACGCACAGGCTCTGTTACGGAATGGGACCCACGCACGGGGGCAGTGTTGAAGGGACAGCTCCTCCACCGGTGGACGGTCGCGCCCGGGGCTGGGCTCCGTTAAGGATGTACAGCCCGGGGGGGGCGGGCGGGCAGTCACCGTGGGACCCAGGGGCAGGCCTGCGGGAACCGAACGCGCAGTGCTCCCCTGGGAGAAGGAAGGGCGCTGGGAGAGCGGCCGCGGTGCCTGCCGGTGGAGACGGAGTCCTCCGGTGGGGTGGAGCGGCTGGGCGTCCCCTCGGCTTGCTGTCCTGGGACAACCAGTCCCTCTGTCTCCGGGCCCGGGTGCAGGCAGTGGGACGGTCACCCCTCTGCCAAGGACACCGAGGTGCCAAGGAGCCGCACTGCCTTGGCAGGAGAAAGCCGCCCGAGGCCGTTTGGAGGCCTGCGCGGGCAGGCAGCCCTAGGGTCGTGGGCGCGGCGAAGGTCTGCGGGTTGACAGCATGCGCTTGCGGGGGGGAAAAAAGAGGCTATAGAAGGGGCTGTGGGGGGAGTCCTGGCCCAGTCGCCTGGCGTGAGGCAGGGTCTGCGAGGCTGTAGGTCTCGGCGGCGGCCCGGACCCCACCCTCCAACTACCCCCCCCACCCCACCCAGCCCCGCTGGCCAGGGGTCCTGTGGCGGGGTTGGCAGTTGCAGAGGGTCCAGGGGCATGGCGGCCCCAAAAGGAGTGGCGGGTAAAAGCCTAGAGCACCCGGTATTCCCGGTCGGTCTCCCATCCAAGTACTAACCAGGCCCGACCCTGCTTAGCTTCCGAGATCAGAGGAGATCCGGCGCGTGCAGGGTGGTATGGCCTTAGACGCTGGGACCGGTCTCCCGGCGCCCCAAGAGCAGCCGCCCGGCCTGCGTGGTGAGCGCTCGCCAGGTTGCTGGGCCGCGCCCCGCCTGCCGGCTCCAGCAGCGCAGCGCCACACGCCTGCTCCCCGCCTCCTCAGGACGCCGCGGTCGTGGGCAGCGGGTTACTCTTTGCCCGCAGTGAGGCCCGTTCGGGCCACCCGTGGCTCCACGGGCCCTCTGCCACTTCCCTGGCGGTGACAGAAGCCAGAGAGACAGCGGTTGCGAGTGGGGGGGGGGAGGAAGGAGGGACGCACAGGCTCTGTCACGGAATGGGACCGACGCACGGGGGCAGTATTGAAGCGACAGCTCCTCCACCGGCGGACGGTCACGCCCGGGGCTGGGCTCCGATAAGGATGTAGAGCCCGGGGGGGGGGGGGGGGGGGCGTGCAGTCACCGTTGGATACTGGGGCAGGCCTCCAGTGTCTGCGGAGTGCCGGTGGGGTCCGAATCTCGCCCGGGGTTTGTCACGCGAAAGGAGAGGCTCTGGCCCAGGCACCCTACTCCTGTGGGTTTTGGGCCTGCCTGCCTGCCTGCTTTTCCCCTGTGGTGGTCTCTCCTGGAGGCCCGGGGAGACGGCCGCGCGCGTGCAGTTGTGGCACTCCCTCCCTCCGCTGCTTTGGCCGGGCTCTTTGTGGCTGTGCGCCGGGGGCCGGAGCGGCCGGCCGGCGGGAACCGAGCGCACACGGCTCTCCTGGGAGAAGGAAGGGCGCTGGGGGAGGGGCCGCGGTGCCTGCCCGCGGAGACGGAGTCCTCCGGTGGGGTGGGGCGGCTTGGCGTCCCCTCGGCTTGCTGTCCTGGGACAACCAGTCCCTCTGTCTTTGGGCCCGGGTGCAGGCAGTGGGACGGTCACCCCTCTGCCAAGGACACCGAGGTGCCAAGGAGCCGCACTGCCTTGGCAGGAGAAAGCCGCCCGAGGCCGTTTGGAGGCCTGCGCCGGCAGGCAGCCCTGGGCTTGGGCTTTGGGGGCGGGGTCGTGGGCGCGGCGAAGGTCTGCGGGTTGACAGCTTTCGCTTGCGGGGGAAAAAAGAGGCTATAGAAGGGACTGTGGGGGGAGACCTGGCCCAGGCTCCTGGCGTGAGGCCGGGTGTGCGAGGCTCTAGGTCTCGGCGGTGGCCCGGACCCCACCCTCCCACTACCCAGCCCCCCCCACCCCGCCCAGCCCCGCTGGCCAGGGGTCCTGTGGCGTGGTTGGCGGCTGCAGAGGGTCCAGGGGCATGGCGGCCGCAAAAGGAGTGGCGGGCAAAAGCCTAGTGCACCCGGTATTCCCAGGCGGTCTCCCATCCAAATACTAACCAGGCCCGACCCTGCTTAGCTTCCGAGATCAGAGGAGATCCGGCGCGTGCAGGGTGGTATGGCCGTAGACGCTGGGACCGGGCTCGCGGCGCCCCAAGAGCAGCCGCCCGGCCTGCTTGGTGAGCGCGCGCCAGGTTGTTGGGCCGCGCCGGCGGGGAGCCTCTCACCGCCTGCCGGCTGCAGCAGCGCCGCGCATCCCGCCTGCTCCCTGCCTCCTCAGGACGCCGCGGGCGTGGGCAGCGGGTTACTCTTTGCCCGCAGTGAGGCCCCTTCGGGGCACCCGTGGCTGCACGGGGCCTCTGCCACTACCCTGGCGGTGACAGAAGCCAGAGAGACAGCGGTTGCGAGTGGGGGGGGGAGGAAGGAGGGACGCACAGGCTCTGTCACGGAATGGGACCCACGCACGGGGGCAGTGTTGAAGGGACAGCTCCTCCACCGGTGGACGGTTGCGCCCGGGGCTGGGCTCCGTTAAGGATGTACAGCCCGGGGGGGGCGGGCGGGCAGTCACCGTGAGATACTGGGGCAGGCCTCCAGGCTCTGCGGAGTGCCGGTGGGGTCCGAATCTCGCCCGGGGTTTGTCACGGGAAAGGAGAGGCTCTGGCCCAGGCACCCTACTCTTGTGGGTGTTTATTTTAAAGAACAATACGGCATTGACCTTGTTTTGTAAGTGTCCCCAGGTAAACCTATGATCGAGTTACCCAGGATATGTACAGTGACGAGTGGATGCTCTGTGTTCTTATTCTTAAATGGAAAGACTGTAAAAATAATGCTGATTGTTTTCCAAAGTGGTTGTACCAATCCACATTTCCACCAGCACTGACTAGGAGTTATAATGGCTCCACGTCTTCAATAGAACTTGGTTTTTCCAGACTCTCAGTACCTGCCATTCTGGTACATACAAAAAATTAAAATTAAGGTTTAGTTTTATGCTTATTTAATTATTAACAATATTAAGGGCTTCTTATATGTTTCTGGCCAAAGTATATTCACTTTTGCTTTACGAATATATAAAACATGTATCTTTATATACTGCATCTATTTGAGTATTGTATGTATGTTTATATTTTCTATACTACACATAGTATATTACAATGTATATGCATGTTCATATTTTCTATATATTCATGTGGTATGTATACATATAATTATATAAGCACATATCCTAACATATTATGTCTATTAAAATTATATATGTATAGATATACATATGCATGCCACATATATTATTGGATGATATCTTTCTCATTGATATATTGATATTTTAACTACTTTACATTTGAAATATACCAATTGCCATTTATTTACGTGATTAAAATTATCTCTCAATTTATAACTTTTTTGCTTCTTTTTGTTGTCTTTTTATGAAGTGATATTATTAGTTTTGATACATTTGAATTTTTCATTTGAATCACTTTTATATAGTGCCCTTTGAGTTTTATTTATGAAACACTTATCTCTTTTGCGAGTGTATATACATTATTTTAAAATAGTTTTAGAATTATAGACAAGTTGCGAAGATAGCATGGAGTTCCCATATACCCCTCAGATAAATTCCTCTATCATTGTTATAGTACTTTATGGTACACATGTCACAATTAATGAATAAATATTGATGCATTAAGTATATTCCATACAGTATTTAGATTTCCTTTATTTTTACCAAATGTTCTTTTTCCATTCCAAGATCCTACCCAAGATGCAGTACATTTAATAATATAGTTCTTAAGCTCTTCTTGACAGTTACAGATTCTCGCATTTTTCTAATTTTAAACGACCTTCACCGATCTGGGATCTGGGAGTCTGGTTATGTGTTTAGTAGAATCACATCACTAAGATCTGTCTGATATTAGCTACATGATTACACAAAGGACACTAGTATTTGGACAACGACCACAAAGTTGTTCCCCCGTGAAGTTAATCTTCTCCGCTTTCCATATTGGTTTCTTTGGGAAAAAAGCATTATGTGTAGTCAACACCAAAGAATAATAAAGTTATTCCCCATCACCTTCAGGATAAACTATTGACATGCATTATTTGCAATGTCTCTGCATGGGAAATTTGTTATTCTCCCAGTCATCTATTTTTCATTCATTTATATTAGAATGGCTTCGTAAATATTTATTTTATACTTTAGGTTAAATCTAACACTGCTGTATTCATTTTCCTGCTTAACTTATTCCAGTTATGGTCTTTGGGAGTTTTTCGGTAGATTCTTGTCTTCCTCATCATTTCATGTGATGTGTGCTATGTGTGTGCGCGTGTGTGTTTGTGTGTGCACTTTACCATCATGTTATATAACTTCCTTAAAATTTCTTATTTTTCTTCGGTATTGTGCTTCTTTGCTTTTCTATGTAATTTTTTTAGAATCAGATTTTCAAGTGTCAAAAATAATTTCAGATTGGGATCTCATTGAAATCAGAAGATCGGGCGTGACCAGTTAGCTCAGTTGGTTAGAACGGAAAAAGAAATTAAAATCTGAAGGCCAATTTGGGGAGAACTGAAATCTAAGTTATAATTCATTAATTTTCTATAACTGTATTTATTTACATAGGTCTTTATAATGTCTTAAAATAAATTTTTATTATAATGCCTCCACAAATGGCTTGTTCATCTTTTACTAGTTGCATTTCTACATACATAACACTTTTGTGGAAATTACAAGTGTGTTGCTTTAAATTCCGTTTTTATCTCTGTTACTGATGAATATCAAGAAACACTATAAAGGGAGATTGACTTCTGGCCTGAAGTGTAAGGAATTCCACTAACCTGCTCCTACATTAGTAAAATTAATAGAGAAAAACGCTATCGGGGGAATAAAAAGACCAATCGTTTAAAGCATATAGACATTATCCTAAAGAGAAATAGCCATGAAGAAACATCCCAAAAAAACTGACGAAAATGTACATGAATTATCTTTGCCAGAGCCATCAGGCAAGAGAAAGAAATAAAAGGCGTCCAAATTGGGAATGAAGAAGTTAAAACATCACTCTTTGCAGATGACATGATGCTATACATAGAAAACCCTAAAGACTCCACCAAAAAGCTGTTAGAAACAATCAATGAATAGAGTAAAGTTGCTGGCTACAAAAATCAACGTACAAAAGTCCATTGCATTCCTATATACTAACAATGAAATCTCAGAAAAAGAAATACAAAAAACAATTCCCTTTGCAATTGCAGAAAAAGAATAAAATACCGAGGAATAAATTTAACCAAGGATGTGAAGGATTTATATGCTGAAAACTATAAGACATTTTTGAAAGAAATTGAAGAAGACACAAAGAAATGGAAAGACATTCCGTGCTCATGGCTTGGAAGAACCAACATAGTTAAAATGGCCATATTACCCAAAGCAATATACAGATTTAATGCAATCCCCATCAAAATCCCAATGGCATTTTTTAAAGAAATAGAACAAAAAATCATCAGATTTGTTTGGAACCACAAAAGACCCCGAATAGCCAAAGCAATCTGAAGAAAAAAGAACAGTGCTGGAGGTATCACACTGCCTGACTTTAGCTTGTACTACAGAGCTACAATAATCAAAACAGCATGGTATTGGCAGAAAAACAGACACATGGACCAATGGAATAGAATTGAGAACCCAGAAATAAAACCACATAAATATGGACAGATAATTTTTGACAAAGAAGCTAAAAACATACAATGGAGGAAAGATAGCCTCTTCAATAAATGGTGCTGGGAGAACTGGATAGCCACGTGCAAAGAATGAAACTGGATTGTTATCTGTCACCATGTACCAAAATTAATTCAAAATGGATCAAATATTTAAGCATAAGACCTGACACAATAAACTGCATAGAAGAAAACATAGGTACCAAACTTATAGACCTTGGGTTCAAAGAGCATTTTATGAATTTGACTCCAAAGGCAACGGAAGTAAAAGCTAAAATAAACAAATGGGACTATATGAAACTTAAAAGTTTCTGCACAGCAAAAGAAACCATCGACAAAATAAAGAGGCAACCGACTGAATGGGAGAAGATTTTTGCAAACAGTTCCTCCGATAAGGGTCTAATATCCAAAATATACAAGGAACTCATGAAACTCAACAACCAAAAAAACAAACCACCCGATTGAAAAATGGGCAGAGGACCTGAAGAGACATTTCTCTAAAGAGGACTTACAAATGGCAAATAGACATATGAAAAAATGCTCAACATCACTAATCATCAGAGAAATGCAAATAAAAACCACAATGAGATATCACCTTACCCCAGTCAGAATGGCTATCATCAAAAAGACAAATAGCAACAAGTGTTGGACAGGCTGTGGAGAAAAAGGAACCCTCATACACTGTTGGTGGGAATGCAGACTGGTGCAGCCACTATGGAAGGCAGTGTGGAGGTTCCTTAAAAAATTACGAATAGAATTACCATATGACCCAGCAATCCCTCTCCTGGGTATCTACCCAAAGAATTTGAAATCATTTATACATAAAGACACGTGTGCTCCAATGTTCATTGCAGCTTTGTTTACGGTGGCCAAGACATGGAAACAACCAAAATGTCCTTCGATAGATGACTGGATAAAGAAGTTGTGGTATATATACACAATGGAATACTATTCAGCGTTAAGGAAAGATGATATAGGAACATTTGTGACAACATGGATGGATCTTGAGAATATAATGCTAAGCGAAATAAGTCAGACACAAAAAGCAGAGAACCCTATGATTTCACTGATATGTGGTATATAAACCAAAAACAAGACAAACAAATGAGAAACAAGAACTCATAGACACAGACAATAGTTTAGTGGTTACCAGAGGGTAAGGGGGGTGGGGGGAGGGAGATGAGGGTAAGGGGGATGAAATATATGGTGATGGAAGGAGAACTGACTCTGGGTGGTGAACCCACAATGGGATATATTGATGATGTAATACAGAATTGTACACCTGAAATTATGTAATTTCATTAACAATTGTCACCCCAATAAATAAATTAAAATAATTAATTAATAAAATAAAATAAAATAAAATAAAATGTACATAAATTAGATGTGAAAGTTAAGAGCCTGTGCTGTTTGAATCACGAATGTCCCCGCCTCCCCACTCCCAGCTGGGTGAGACATGTCCTCCACAGCAGACTGCTGCTGACAGGACACAGGGCCCCTCCCCTACCACAGTTCGCAGGTGAAGGGATTTCTTTCTAAAGGAGCAGGACACCAGCTTTTCTCATTCTGGCCCCCATCTGTGGCTCAGGATGTCTTAGCCAAGTGTGGGTGACAAACGGAGTCCCCTATTCCATTGAATTCTACTGTGCAGTGAGCTAAGGAGACTGGGGCCCTGGTCACCCCGGTCTTAGCTTCTGCTTCAAATCCAGAAGATGCAAGCTAATAGGTCTTCCAGATGCTACCCCACCCTCCATTGAATGTTAAGCGCCGAGAGCAGGGTTTCACTCTTTCTTCACTCAGAGAAAATCTTGCAGTTGTGCCCAACCACAGATCCAGAGCAAGGGCCTAAGGGATTTTTCTTGGGGGAGAAGCAAGTCAATAAACAGCTCCTAATCTCTTCCCAACACCTGACTTCATTTGAAATTGAGTCTGAATAAAATGAAGCCTCATGAGCAGTGGAGGTTGTGATGAAAGAGCTTAATACACAGGCTGAATTGCCGGTAGTCTAGTTTGCAGAAGAGAATTGAGAAATAAGGCTGCTCGTGGGGGAACCCTCCTGGGATCAGAACAAGTATTAAACACTGCCCTCCGAAACTATTCTTTCACAAGAGTCATAATATTATAGGATTGGTTGTAAAAAATATTTGTGTCCTCAGTACATTGTTTAAAACAATTGTGCAATTAACAGTCAATTAGCGAAGTTTAAGAGCTCGGTGTGTTCACAGAATAACAAAAAGAGATCAGATCATATGGTACTTGTCTTTCTCTTTCTGACTTATTTCACTTAACATAATGTTGTATAATGTGATGGCTCGGTGTGAGGTCGGGGTGGTGGTGGATGGGGGGAGGGGGGTTCACGGTGTGAGGGATGTAAAAATAAAATAAAATAAAATAAAATAAAACTAAAAAAAAAAAAAGAGAGATCAGAAATTCCCTACCAAAACCATCGTCATCCTATGGCGACTGTAGGTACATGCAAAGCTGCACCTCCTTGGGGAGGAACAACAGAGGCTTAACAGTGGGGGAGGAAAAATAGGCTTCACGAAAGTAATGCAAACATGTACTGAACACGCGAATAAGCCAATAACAACAACAAGCCCTGGAAGGGAGGACACTTACCTACACTTGCTGTAATATGTAAAGTTTTCAGTTTCCAACAAAAATTACTACAAACAAATAGGAAAGTATAACCCAAACACTGGGAAAAAAATCAGACAAAACAAAAATTGCCCATGAGAATTACCAGATGTCAGATTTATCAGAAAAGTACTTAAAAATAGCCATTGTAAACATGGTCGTAACGTTTATAAGGAAAATCAAAATTAAGCAAGTAAAGGAAGGTATGATAACAAGTTGCATCAACTAAAGTATATCAGTAAAAAGATAGAAATTATTTAAAACTATTACAGATGTAAATTCTGGAGTTAAAAAATACAATAACTGAAATTTTAAAAATTCACTCAAGGACCTCAACAGGAGAGCTGAACTTGAAGCAGAAAGAATATTGCAGTCCTGGAGACTGATCAATATAGATTATGCAAGTCAAAGAGCAGGGAAAAAATGGAGAAAACTGAAGAGCTTCAGAAAAATGTAAAACACTATTAAACCCACCAACATCTGCATACTGAGAGCACCAATGTGAGAGGAGAAAGAAACAACACAAGTATTCAAAGAAATGATGTCTGAAAACTTCTCTAATTTATGGAAAAACAATAAATTACATATCCAGAAAGCTCAATGAACTTCAAATAGAATAAACACAAAGAAGTTCACAAACAGGCACATCATAGTAAAAATGCTAAAAATCAAATGAAAGGAATATCTTACAAGCCATGAAAAAACTGGCTCATCACTTACAGGGGAAGCACAGTAAAATTCACAGCAGAATCCTCAGTGTGAACATTGGCAGCCAGAAAACAGTGAGATAACAAATTTTAAGTGCTCAAAGAAAAAACTGTCAACCCAAAATCATAAATGGAGCAAAATTGTGTTCCAAAAATGAAGATAAAATAAAGGCTTTCTTTCCAAGATAAACAAAAGCTGAGAGGATTTTTGCTAGTAGACCTTCCATACAACAAATATTGAAAGAAGTTCTTTAGGTTAAAAGCAAGTAACCCCAGATGTTAAAATCCACAGGAAAAAGACAAAGGGCACCTGTCAAGGTAATAATATAATTATATAAAACAATTTAAAGGCATGCATATTTTCTCTTTTCTTCTTCTAATAGATTTGAAAAGCGATTGTATGAAATAGTACGTCCATAACGTATTGTTTGGCCTGTAACATATACAAATGTAACATGTATAATATATTTGCAGTAATAGCACAAACAACATGAGTGGGAGCAAGGCTGTATTGGCTAGGAAAATCAATATAAATGGTAAAGTAGCAAATATAACATTGTATTATTTAAAAATATGTAACATTAACAGGTATAACTTATAAAAACAATAAGAGAGAGAGACAGAGACAGAGAGAGAGAGACAGAGAGAGAGAGAGAGAGAGACAGAGAGAGAGAGAGAAGGGAATGACGTTATATAGAATCACATCTGTGAATCTCCTGGAATTTGGCTAGTATAAATCTGAAACTGATTCTGATAAGTTAAGATGTATGTGGTAATCCCTAAAGCAACCACTGGGGGAAAAAATTAGAAAAGTATAGTGAATAATCATTAAATAAATTAAAATACTACAATAAAAATATTCAGTTAATGCAAAAAAATCCATAAATGAGGAATAGAGTAAGACATGAAACATAGAAACCTAAAATAGAATGGAAGATGTTTCCCGCTATTTCAATGAAAACATTACATGTGAGTACATTAGGCAATCACTGTCATAAGACAGAGATTGTCATATTGAATTAAAATGAAAAAAGCATGCTCTATGTGATCTTTATAGGGGACACAATTTAGATTCAAAGATACAAATAAATTTAAAATTAAAGGACGAAAGGAGATAAATCATGGAAATAGCACCTACCAGAAAACTGGAGTATTGTCTGATATTAATATCAGATACAAATAAATTTAAAATTAAAGGACGAAAGGAGATAAATCATGGAAATAGCACCTACAAGAAAACTGGAGTATTGTCTGATATTAATATCAGACAATATAGACTTTAAAACAAAAAAAGAGGTTACCAGAGAAAGCAATGAACATTTCATCATAATAAAAGAATCAATCCATCAGGAAGATAGAAGAATTACAATGATATAATTATATATATGAGATCTAATAGTAGAACACCAAAATACATGAAGCAGTAACTGACAGAAAGGAGAGAGAACTAAACAGTTCAATAATCATAGTTGGGAACTTCAATACCTCCCATTCAGTAATGGATAGATGTATGAGACTGAAGAGCAACAAGAAAATTGAAGACATAAACAACACTGTAAACCAACCAGAACCAACAGACATCTATAGATCTAACAATACATCAATAGCAGGTTAGACATTCATTTCAGGTACCCAAGGCACATTCTCTAGAATACACCATGAGCTAGGCCATAAAACAAATGAAAATAAATTTAAAAGAAAAGAAATAAAACAAAGTATGTTTTCTGACAATATGGAATAAAAGCAGAACTAGCAGCAGAACAACACACATAAATACTAATGGGTCAAAAAATAAACCAAAAAGGAAATCCAAAAATATTTTGAAAGGAATAAAACTAAAGACAAAATAAATAAAGTTTTTTGATGCATCTAAAGCAGTACTTAGAGGAAAATATACAGCTATAAAATATCTATATTAAGAAAAAGAAATATCTCGAGTCAATAATCTAAACTTTCAACCTCAAATGCTGAAAAGAGAGGAACAAACTAAACCTAAAGAAATTGTGAAGAAAGTAACATATATTAGGGCAGAAATTAGTGTAAGAGAGAAGAGAAAAATAATAGAGAAAAATCAATAAAACCAAAGTTGATTCTTTAAAAATGTCAGCAAAATTGATAAACATTTAGCTATATTGATCAAGAGAAAAAGAGAGAAGACTCAATTCTAGAATCATAAATATAAAAGGGGGCATTACTACTGAACTTACAGAAATACAAAGATAATAAAGGAATGCTATGAAAAAGTGTACACTAACAAATAAGGTAACTTAGATGAAATAATAATTTCTAGACAGACACAAACTAACAAAGTTGACTCAAGAAGAAATAAACAAACCGATTAAGTAAAGATATGAATAGGTAACAAAAAATGACTCATAAAGAAAGAAATGCCCAGAAGTTCTCACTACTGAATTCTACCAAAGGTTAAAGAATTAATGCCAATTCTTCACATACTATTCCAAAAGGTAGAAGAGGAAACATATCTCAACTCATCTTATGAGGCCAGTGTTACACTGATTCCAAAACAAAACACATCAAAAGAAAATATACCTAAAGGCTAATATTTCTTATGAATGTGGATGTAAAAATCCTCAGCAAAATACTAGCAAATCATATTCAGCAAAATCCAGAAAAAAAGCATATTCCATGGCCATGTGAGATATCCCAGAAATACAAAGTTGATTTAAAACTCAAACATCAATTAATGTAATTGATCATATTAATTGAGTAAAATACACTATCATGATCATTGCTACAACTTCAGTAAAAGCATTTCATAAAATTCAATGCCTTTTCATGAAAAACAAAAACAAACAAAAACCAAAAACAAACAACAACAACAACAACAAAAATACCTAAACCAACTAAGCATGTAAGATAATTCTCTAAATTATCAGCTAGGGGCATGGTCAGCTAGATGAAAAGAGCATCTATAGAACAGCCATAACTAGCATGATATTTATGAGTGAAAGCCTGGATACTTTCTTCCTAAGACAGTGAACCCGAAAGGATGACAACTGTGGCCAGTTCTATTCAATATTGTACTGAATATTTTATCCAGAGCAATTAGGTAAGACATGGAAATAAAAGCCATTCATATTGGAAAGACAAAAGCAATATGCCCTCTATTCACAGATTACATAACCTTGCAGTATACGACATTATAAGAATTCCGCTTAAGAACTACAGTAAGTCCTCACTTAACATCATGGGTAGGTTTTACGACTTTAAGTGAAACCACATGTAAGGAAACCAATTCTACCACAGGCTGACTGGTATAAACAAGAGGTGCCTTCCTACCACAAGTCACCCAAGTTATAAGGAAACAACTCTGACCAAGGCCCAGCTGTATTTGCATGTATAAGTCAGCAGATTTGCAGTATTCAAGATCAATATATAAAAATCAATTGCATTTCTGCATACTTCAACTCAATTTGCAACAGCATCAAAAATAATAGAATACTTAGGAATATATTTAACAAAATAAGAGCCAAACTTATTCTCTAAAAACTGCAAAACTGGTGGAAACAAATTAAAGACAACCTAATAGGGAAAATATTCCACGATTTTGGTCTGAACACTGTTAACATGGCCATATTCCTCAACCTGTGAGGTCAGCTAGGGGCATGGTCAAAGCGGCCGGGAGCAAAGTCATACCCCTCTGCCAAGTCAGACCCCTCCTCTCATGACGGAAACTGGGGCCCCTGGCATTTCCCAGAAGAGGCAGCAGACCTTGGTGCAATAAACAACTCCAGACACAGCCGCTGGGGCCCTATCTGCGCTGGGGGTGGGGGCCTGCTCATCTCCCACCTCACTCAGCCAACCCCCTCCCCCAAATCGCATATCTGCCTCCCTCCTCTGCCCTGGGAGCCATTTCAGCGGCCCCGTCTGCGGACCGCTGCACCTCGCCCGGGAGCGCAGAATAAAGCCCTCACTTTTCTCCACCTGCCTGACTCTCTTAGCTTCACTGTCGCGCAGCAAGCCTTACACAACCTAATCAACAAATTCAACAGGAATCTTTCTAAGAATCCCAGCTAATTCTTTTGGCGGAAATTGACAAGCTGATTCTAAAATCCATTCGGAATTGCAAGGAACCCAGCATAGCCAAATCAATCCTGAAAAAGAAGAATAAAGTAGGAGGACTCAAACTCCCCAATTTCAAAATTTACTATAAAACAATGGTAGCATGCCCCCCCCACACAGACACACACACACACACACACACACACACACACAGTTTCACTTTCCACAGGTTCAGTTACCTGCAGTAAACCCTGGTAGCAAAACATTAAATGGAAAATCCCAGAAATTAACAATTCATAAGTTCTAAATTGCAGGCCATTCTGAGTAGTGTGATTAAATCTCATGCTGTCCCACTCCAACACATGCTGCCCAGGATGTGAACCACCCCTTTGTTCATCACACTGTATACAATACCCCCCTGTCGGTGCCTGCCAAGGCGAGGAACAGTCCCTGAAGTGGGGAGTGAGGATTGAGAAAAAAGAAGAGAGACAAAGATGGGATCCGGAGGGCAGGCAATTCTAAGTAGACTGCCGCAGTTCTAAGTAAAATGCCTCACCCCAAGTTTATTTTGGCAGCTTATATACTCTGGGCATCAAAAAGTAACAGAACTGTCTGCAATCTAATAGTTACAATGTTTGGATACACAAGGGCCTGTTTTTCGGCCAGCTCCGCACTTCCTGACCTTGTCTGGTTCTGTGTTCTCAAAGTAGCAAGTTTTGCCTTGCTGGGAGCACAGACCACTCAAGGAAGTCAAAGGTTCAACATTTCACAGAACAACACCTGCTAGCGCGTCAGCACGGTTTCCCACACCCCCCCCATTACTCACTTAGCCACCTCAATTATTAGATGGACCCTCATGGTATGGCAGTGCTTGTGTTCAAGTCACCCTTGTTTTACTGAATGCCCCCAACGTGCAAGATTAGTAATGCTGGCAATTCAGATAGGCCAAAGAAAAGTGGTAAAATGCTTCCTTTAAGTGAAAAGGTGCAAGTTCTTGATTTAATAAGGGGAATAAAAGCCATATACTCAGGTAAGTAAGATCTACGGTATTAAAAAAAAATTTGTGAAATAAGATAATTTGAGATAGAGACCACATTCACATAACTTTATTACAGTATATTGTTATAATTGTAATTTATTATCAGTTGTTGTTCATCCCTTACTGTGCCTACTTTCTAAATTAAATTTTATCATAGGTATATATAATATGTGTAAGAAAAAACGTTGTACATTTAGGGTTTGGCATTATCCGAAGTTTCAGGCATCAACTTGGACTGACAGTTTGATACTGGCACAAGGATATAAATATAGATTAATGGAATATAATTGACAGTACAGAAATAAACCTAAACATCTATGTCAACTATAATATGATAAGAGTGGTGAGATCATGCGATGGAAAAAGCATAGTGTCTTCAACAAATGGTGCTAGGCCTCCATAGGGGATACTATGTTAACAGAATGAAGACAGATCTTACCTCTAACTTAATCAAACTGCTTTCTCCCTGATACTGATGGGTTTGGAGTTTTGTTGTCTGTTTGTGGGGAGGCAGGGAGCTTTTTGACTACTTTTATGAACGATTCATTCATTTTTTAACTTTATCAAATGTGTATTAAAATGTATTTTTAGGAGTCCATTAAATTTATTGTGTCAATTATGTTCTTTGACTGTAAATGCCACTTGTGGATGTTTTTGTGCATATGCTAATATGTATGTCCAAGGAGTTAATTAGGTATGAAAGTTATCTTCAAATCACTAGATATATTTATGTATTTCTTAATTTATTCATGTATTTCTATCAACTTTTGATTTATATATATATATATATATATTAAATATGTGTGGCAGCATAAAGGATCAGCTAGAAAAATTTTCACTTGGTTGGTGTTTATGTGACATATTTTGCTCATATTTTAATGACACATATTCTTAATTATATTTAGTTCTTTTGTAAACAGCATGTAGTTGGATTTTCCTTACTCTATTCTGTTAATGTAAATTTAGTAAATCTAGAATTCTGTGTATTTACCATTATTTTAAATAGCATTGCATTTAGACCTTTCTGTATACTCAAATTTTGAACTTATTTGTACTGTTTCTTATATTTCCTTTCTTTTCTTGTCTTCTTTTCAATTGAGCGGTTTTTCTCATTTTGTTTTCTCACATTCATTGCCTCGAATCATATACATTCTGTTTATATTCTGCAGTTGTTATGACCATGATGTCAACACGCATACTTAAACTGGATCCGTCAGGATTCAGTAACTGAAACCTAAACCATCCAAAGAATATTAAGGAGCAAAAGACATCTAATGTAAGAACTCAGTGGTTATAAAATTATTGAAAGCATTGGAGGAATATTCTCCAGAGGCTGTCACCAGAAATCTTGTGAAAATAATTCATACCATTGTGTAGTTGCTCTCCAACAATGAGAATGTCATTGTATAACATGTCACCACCACCACGACTGCAATTACCCCTGGACATGTATGAATATGGAATAAGTGAATCCATCCAATGGCCTGCAGACATAGAAAAAAGCAACAGAAAATTGAGAGTTCTGTCATCTCAAACTTTAGTCGCTGCTTCTTAGAGATAAAACACAATTTAGTATCAAGGATGCCAATTGCAAAGAACCCAAGATAGGAAGTTTTCAGATTTTCACCCTGTATGTGACGGGGAGTTCACTAGATGCAAGATGGACAGGGGACAGAGTACCAATCAATCATAGCCACTCTAACCAATTAAACTATTCAGGAACTCAAATCTTAAAAAAAATACAGCAATAACATCATCCTGCGTAATATAATTTAAACCTTGCTATTCCAAACGAAAACATGCTTAATGTCTCTCTCAAAAAGAAAAAAGAAAAAGAGAGAGAGAGACTAAATCATCCTCAGTCACTCTGTCTTGTTGAACTTCAGTCACATTCTAAACTTGAAATATTGATGGGTTCTCGGCCTCATGGGGACTTAGTGTTCCATGACACCACTTTCTTCCTGGACCCAATGATATGCCAAAAATAGATTCTCAACTTTTCTCCTTTGCCAAAGAGGTCGAAGCTTTATTTGAACATCTTTTGTCTCTCATTGAGGTTCTCCTCAGAGCTAATGTCTGAGATTTTTCTAGGAATGTAATAGTACCTAGATATTCCTTACAGGAAAGTGTTGTACAAGACATTGAGGCAGGAAACAGTGACTTCTTTCTATCATGCAAGGTTAACCACTGATGACATTTGCATTAGTACGAATTGCTTAATATGTCAAAAAGTCACTTTTTTGAATTAGAGATTTTTTGGTTTGTTTTTTTATTCTTCATTTCATTTGTACTGAAATAAATTTGTTTTAAATATTAGAGAATAGAGTTAGTGAAATCAACACTTTCACTGAATACTGATCTCTACCGTGAAGACGGTGGCCATTTGCCACTTCAGTTCCGTGAGTCTAGTGACCATGTGACTCACTCTGGCCCCTGAGACATACCTATTTTTCAGTGAGAGCTTTTTAGAAAGTGTGTCTTTCTTTTGCTTGTCCTCCAAAAACAAGGCAGACATAGATGGCACTGCCCTCTTTTCTCTGTCATTCTGTCTTGAAAATGAATATATATTTTGCAGCAGAAAAGTTGTCTTGTGAACAAAAGTAACAAGCGTGCAGAATAAAGCCGTCTATTCCTAAAAGCTTTGTATGGGACAATGCCCTGCGAGACCCAGTCTGGCATCTTTGATAGGCTGAATTTATGCAAATTATGTTAACTCCTAGATTTTATGTTATGTGAGGAAAAAGAATACTTGTTTTTTTAAGCTATTGCAAGTTAGATTTTCTGTTACTTAAATCGGAACACATTCTTAGCTGAACCAAAGCCTAAATAAATTCGCTTATTAGATCTGCATATGTAAATGTTTATTCTATCTTTTAAAAGCTTCTCAATAAAAGTCAAGTGTGAATTTGTGTTTAGAATCAACATCCACTTTCTCTCAATCAACTATGAATATGTTTATGTTAGTATTCCTCCCTTCTATTATGGATTGCCAGATATTGATATAGGATACATCTACATGTAAGTTTCAAGAACTCTTCTGGAATGTATTTGTCATTGATTGGCGTTACATTATTAGTTTGTTCGTAAGTTATACATTTATTATATATTTCCTTATTTTTATCTGTTGGATTTAGTAAAATGTGTTAATTTATATAAGACAAATTTAAAAAAGCTTTTAAAATAAGAAAACTTTTTTCATAATATTAAAGTATATTTGGACATCTTATTGGTTGAATGTATTTCCTAGAGGTATGTTGTACCCCTAGTACCTCAGAATGTGATCTTATTGTAAACGTAATTAGTTAAGATGAGGTTAGGCTGGGACAGGGTGGGCCCTTGATTCGGTCTGAGTGGCGTCTTTATAAGAAGAAAAGAAACACTGAGAGGAAAATGCATGTGAAAACAAGGAGACACACAAAGAGAAGACAGCCATGGGGGCAGTAAGAGTTATGCTGTCATAACCAAGGAACATCTCAGGCTACCGGAAAGTAGGAGAGGAAAGGAGGGATATTCCTCTAGAAGCATTAGAGGCAACATGGCCCTGCCAACACATTGATTCAGACTTCTAGCCTCCCTAACTACAAAATAATGCATTTCTGTTGTTTTAAGGCATCCATTTTGTAGCATTTTGTTACAGCAGCCGTAGGAAACTAGCCCAGAAACCTTAGAAGGGAGAGAGTATATTTTGCCTGTAGGAGAGACGTGAATCATTGGGAACCGGGGAGGTGACTGTGGTAAGTAGCCACTAACATGGCCCCCAGTGATCCTAACCTCCTAATATAAACAGTTCCCACCATGTGATTTAGCAACTTGCTTCTAACAAAAATACTGTACAGATGATAGGATGTCACTTCTGAGGTTCGATTTTAAAGGACTTCACCTTCAATCTCGGATTTTTCCCCCTCTCTCTTGTTCTCTCAGGTTTCTTGCCCTAGGAGAACCAGGCTGCCCTTACGTGAGGCAGCCCTGGGGAGGGAGAGGCACTGAGAGACGTGCTGCGGGGGATAAAGCCAGTCCCTAGCCGTGTGAGAGGATTTGGAAGTGGATCCACCCATGCGGAACCCCAGATGAATCCTCAGTCCTGGACAGTAGTTTGAAAAATCTTCAACCAGAGTTACACAACTAATCCACACCCAGGTTCTTGAGCACAGACCCTGGGAGTTAAAAAACTTTTGTTGTTCAAACCACTAGATTTGGAGCTAATTTGTTAGACTGCAATAGAAAACTAACACGGTCAGTGACTAGAAGCTAAGCTGAAAGATGATTTCTGTTGTACACCAAAAGCAGGCAGTTGTGCTTGGCACTTCTTCGCTCCATTTGTGAGGGAGAGATTTCTAGACTAACGTTATAAGCATGAATGAGCGCATGACAGTGGACACTAGAAACATGAGATAACAACAGTTTAAGAGTCGCATGCACAGCTGGGTAGAAGGTATTGCGTGCCATGCAGGTCCCACAGGAATTGTACTTGGGAATGGAGTGAACAGGGGCTGTGGAGGGCAGGCTTTGCAGTACTAGAGGAAGAACGCTCCCTGGTTCCTGCAGGAAGATGTGATTGGCTTGTGTGAATAAGTCCACAGACTGGCAGGGAAATCTACTCAGGGATAAGCAGGAACGGTGTCCGGCCCCGTGCATTGACGGGGTTGTTTGGGACCCTATCCATTGGAGCAGAATAGGGAAGAGAACTCGTTTAAGTTAAAACAATTGAGTCCCTCCCAGTTTTACTAGATATCAAAGCAGCACATAACATTAAAAATGTAACTTCAGGATTGAACACCATAAGGACCAACTATGTAATTTACAGGGTCGAGAACAAATATAAATTGTGGAGTTACTTCTCTAAAACCCATAAAAAATAGTGTCATTAAAAGTATGCATGAATCTTTGTCTTTCTTCTATGGCCTCGCTATCTTGACGTATAGTGTTTTATGTTTGCTATTTAATGTTGTTCTGAGTGAATAAAGATTCACATTTTAAACTACTAGGATGAATTTTTATTGCTCCTGGTTCATCTAAAATCATGCCGGTTTTAAATGCAAATATCAGAGCATTTAACTTTTATGCAGAACCAGCAAAATTAAACAATTTATATCTTGTGTCTGATCTTGAAGGGTGCACCCGGCAGGACAGAAGAGAAAAATCACAGGTCAGAATCCAGAGCGTTGGAAGGAGAACAAAGGATCCCTCCAGGCAAGAAGTTGACTGAAAGATCCAGGTAGAAAGGTAATTTCAAGGCCAGTGCAAACCCTCACAAACGCATTAGTCCTTCCAGCCACCAAAATGACGTTCCTCACCCCAGCTAGGGGAGGGGTGTGAGGAATGTGAGCCAGGAGTTTTCTCAGGAGCCCATTGTCGCTACCCATGGTGGATGGATGGCTCCTAAGGATTTGAACCTCTGCACCAGGGCACATTAGTTATTTGAGTGGGGGTGGGTGAGAGGCTCATGGCATTCAAGAAGCTACCTCTGGATGGTTGCCCACCAGATGCAGGGTGGTGCTTCCAGCCTATGTGGAGAGAACACCAGTCCTTGCAGTGAGATGCTGTGTAATGCTGGTACCTAACTCAGCCCTCCCCACACTCGTATCCAGGACTCTGTCAGGGGTGGAGAGCAGCAGCCATCATTGTGTGTGTAAAGAAGCGAGAGAGAAGGCCAAGCAGGGTGCGGGCCCCAGGGAATGGGAGTCGGGCTGCGGCGAAGGTACTCTGGAGTCATGGCAGAGAGACGGCATGTCAGCCAAGTGTCCACATTTCCAGTTCATGTTCCATTGTCCCATCTGGCTCCCTCCTGACTTCACTTAACAAACACAAATTCAAATTTCAAGATGTCAAGGGCAGAGCATTAAAGCTCAAGCATGGGGCCCTAGGAAACGGAACTGGGAGCAGGGATGGAGTTAGCCCTGACCAAATGTCAACACGAAGGATCTGAGTCACAGGAATGCACAGCGCAGGTGAAGGACAAGGAGCAATCGGGTTGTCAAGCAGGTAAGGTGACGGCTCTGGGAAAATCAAGTATGAGAGTGGGAGGTGCAGTTAGATAATTGGCCAAAGATTAATTCCTTTATATGTTTTGATCCTGCTGATGCCGGACTTGGTATATTGAACCAGCAAGTCATCAAAGACCACTTCCGGTAGGAGGAGGGAGACTCTGCATGTGAAAATCTAAACTGGTTGTTCATTGTGGGGTAGGTTCATTGTAACTGTATGTGCAAATATACATGAGGCCAACCAGTGGGGACCTCTCAGCCTCTGTAAAGGCCTGTGGAGAGCCAGGGTCGCCTCACAGCACCATTTTTCAGGTTGAGTGTCTATTGGATTTTTACATATATGTAACAAATCAATCAAAAGACAAAAACATTGAAAACTCAGGGCAGTGTTCTTTTAGGATGTGGTAAGGGTTTGATTACAATCTGCCTATGTTCTTTTTTTTCTTTTCCAATATTGAAGTCTGTATAACGAGTACAATTGGTTTCATCACATTTAAAACAGCTGTGTCATCTGTGATCTTTTCACTTCAGACTACACTAAGCCAAAATTTCTTTTCTAATAAAATAATTATTAATATTATTATTACCACAGCATCATTGTATTTATATTGCAAGGCACAGAGAAAGCTTCAGGATGTTAAAAGACACAAAAAAGGATTCCCATTCCCACCAACAGTGTAGGAGGGTTCCTTTTTCTCCACTTGTTATTATTTGTCTTGCTGATGATAGCCAGTCTAAAAAGACTCATATTTAAAAAAGGAAAAGGGAAGTATTCCAGGAGCCTGTCCACATTTACTGTGCTGCTCTCATGATGGGTGGCTTTGAGTGTGGGTGGAGGGGCAGGGTCACCACTCCCACCTGTCATTGGGCCTCCTGCTCTTCACAGAGCATGGGAGGGGCTGTACTTGGTCTTTCCTTCCTGGAGACCTGGAGTCCCCCTCTTTCTTCTTCATCAGTCTCACTGAGCAGGGGACCAGTCACCTGAAGCCGGCCTGGCTAAATATCCAGGTTCAGTTCGCTCCTGTCAGACATTTATAGACAGTTCAGGCCAGAGACCTCACCCTCAGCCGAGAGCAGCACACAGGCCTCAGTGCCCCGTGAACCTGACCCCTGGGGAAATCAGGGCCCATGGGCACTTCTCCAGGGTGTGCGGATCCTCCTGGGTCCCACACACCCTCACCAGGTTCCCTCCTCCGTCTCTGTGACTCCCCAGCAGTCCAGTAGCCGTGTTCTCCTTGCATAGCTGGCATCAATACCTGTGCAGGCCGAGACCTGGGGCCTCGGCCTGAGTCTCAGAGGGGTGGAGTTGGCACAACGTCAGGGGATTCCATGAGGCCAAGGAACAGGAGACTCCTTCCTGTTTCTCTTCTCCCAGCCCAGCACATATAGTGGTGGTTAATTCATCCCTGAATGTATAGATTTAGGTCTATGTTTTACGTTTACATCTAGAGACTTTTACATGAATGTATTTATTTACTACGATTTCCTTTCAAATATTTTATATAAATAAAACACATCCATAGAAAAGCATACCAAACCTGTTAGAACTTAATGAATTATTACACCCGGTCACTTCAGTGACCCTAAGCAAGTCACGCCATCTCTCCCATCAGCCTCACTTAGTGTTCCTTCAAAAAAGTAACCTCAAATTTAATACTTACCACATGTCCTTATGCCATTATCTTTCTAGGAATTTTATTTTCTGACGTTTTTCATTCTCCTGGAAGGGGGTTCCGGCAAACAATAATATTATCTGGGGTCGTTCATGCAGGCGTGGCCGTCAGTGCCTTCCATACCCATGAGCTCCTCTAACTGAGTACAAGATCCTGGCTCACTGTTCTTCACTAACTATAACGTTCCATTGTCTTCTTGTACCAATTAGTACAAGATGGTGGATGAGATTCTAATTTTATTTCCCTTACAGGTCACTGGCTTTTTTCCCGCTAGATGACCAACAAGCATTTCTGTCTTGAAAGCCCAATAATTGCAGGGGCATATGCCCCGTCATCAGCAAGTCCAAGTCTTCGTTTCCTCCTCCGGTTTCTGTCTGTGGGTGCGCATACACACAGGCACACGTTGTTTTCAAGCAGAGACAATCAAAATTCTTCCTTTAGAACAACACCATATTACTTTCTTCCCACCTCTGCTCATTTGGGTAATCCTTAGAGAAACTATGGCACCGTGTATGTTAATGCAGGTTTTATACCTCATTAGTGACCCGTTGCCACCCATTTTATTTTTTATTTCTAGAAATTAGCCCTGAATCAGCAATGATTTGGACTACAGCCTTTCACACCGTGAAGGGTATCCACTTTGTTTGAAATATGCAATACTTTCATCGTTATCCTAAAATTGTCTCTTGTTCCAAATTTGGGGGTCTGATACATACCTTGCTGTAGCAAGTGTGCATGGCCACATTGTAAGATTGTGATTAGGTGTTGCATTAAGAGACAAAACACAACTTGACCTCTAGAGTTTTGAGTTAGGTAAAATTCATTTGGAAAGGCATCAATTATATATATTCACCCAACCCACTGGTAAAATATAGTGATTCGTTTTTCTGAATTACTCTGTGAATAGCCACTCTTGAAAACGCAGAATGTCAGGAAACTGTTCAGAGAATTGGCAGAGATGGAGACATGAATAAGTATATAGATTTAGTTGCATGCAGAGAAAAATAAGGAATATGCATAAAGAATGAGGCAAGGATTTATATAATTTCATAGTTATATGCTTAGACAGAAAGATGACTTTAAAACTGAGTTCCTATCACTTCTGCTTTTTATGTGGAACTGATTTCAAGCTGTTCTTTCTAGAAAGTCTGGAGTCTCAGGAATAGTGAAAATGGTTGAGAGTCATATATCAAACATGAATGGAATTAATTGTGATTATCAACATGTTGGCCTTGTTCGTGTTCACCCTGTAATTTCCACTATCAAATATTTTAGGTGGGCAGGTCATTTTTCTCGTGTAACCTATTTCCATGACATGCATAATAATGAGGGGATTCAGTGTTTGAAACCAAACATGCACTCTTAAATGCCACATGTGTTCATGTCAACACACACTAGTCTAGAAAGCAGAAGTTGGGCCCCTGTGCTAGTGTAGACAGTGGTCTCCCTGAAAGTTCTATGAGGACGGGTCACCATGGTAACATGATGATGCCCAACTGCCTTCCCTTCCAACTGTCACTCTGTGTACTGAGAGGAAAGAGGTGAGACCTTCTTAGGCTCTCACACCTCAGATCCTAGCGATGGGAAATCTCAACTGCTGTGGAGGTACGTTTCCACTGATCGCCTGAATGCTGCTCCTTCAGCAGGCTGCTCACTTTTGACTGCAAATATTTTCCTCATTTTGTTAAGTTCTTTCCACCATTCCCAATTTGTCTGTGGAGTGATAAATTCATCTGTAGTTTACTTGTATCACTTAATTTGCATTTCTGATTCTTCCAACCAGAGGGCTGACATTTATTTTCCTAAACTTAGAAAAGTGGAGCATTTCCTAGTGCCAGTTTTGCACTCGTTCTTCAAGGGAATAGATCAAGCGCAGGCACAGACATGCCCCTTTCACTGGGTCGGGGTCAGGGCAACTCCTCTGACTGTAGTTGTAAAATCCAACACCTGACATCAGCAGTCTTAGTCCAGAGGTTTTAAGAATAGAAGGACACAACATGGTGGGAATCCATGGGTTGAAGTGCACAGGGGACATGTCTGTGTGGGTTCTCCCTGGGAGGTCAGTGCGACATGCCCTTGCCTTGAGTGGGTGCAAAGAACTAGGATTACGAGGGTCTGGGTAGTTCTCAGGGAGGGTCACTGGCTATGACTAAGTAAGAGTCCCTCTCAGAGGAACGGGACTCTGCCCCCTGCTTCTTCCGGGTCGGGTGGGATGAGGCGGTTGTAGAGGCTGTGATGTAGTGAGGGGGTCCCTGGGCGGGAAGGGGACACTCAGAGCTGGTGCTGCCTCTTCTCGCTCTAAGTCAGGCCCGAGTTCAGGCTGCGCAGACGAGTGCTCACATCAGTAGTCTGCACACAGTGGAGGTCTGAGCCGTAATTCATTGAACTACCTACCAAAGCACCAGCACAGACGGCTACTTTCCTGGGTCATGTGCATGAACTGCTCATCCAGAGTAGGTCACTTAAAGGGAAGCTAGTTTTTGGCCAAGTGGTCACATGGCCGTCGACCCAGAATGTTCTGAGCTGGCTTGGGAGGCGCACAGACCTCTGGCCCCTCAGCGTGGTCACTGATCATGGGGAAAGCTTTGTGTGGAACACTGATAGTGTGAAGACACTGAGGAAGGATGGCCCAACGTGCGGACTTTCCCTGGTCCTTCAGAGGGGCTTTGTTTCAGGGAAACTGCTGTATCTGTGTCAGGGCTCAAATGGGGAAGGCAGGGCTGTGTGATGAATGTGGACTGTGCGTAGTTCTGTCACCTCGTCCAGGACATCAGCTGCCTCCCACTGAAACTTTAGGCAGGAGGAAGGGAGGGTTGGTGTGGTTCAGGGGTCCAGGATCTCAGGTGACTCAGGGGGTGTGATTTCTGTGCTCTGGACACCAACCACTACTTCCAGATCCCACACACAGCAGTGTTGCGAGTCTGGGTGACCCACTGAATCTCTAAATGCTTGTGCCGTTTGCCGTAAAATATGGGTCAAAGCCCTGCTTTGCCTCTCCTGACGTAGGGCAGCTGTTGTCATCACAGGAGATGATAACGGATACTGTCTGTGAGCTATGAAGCATCACGCCCTTGTAAAGGAAGAGAAGTCACCTCCCTCCCTCCCTTGCTGTGGAGCCATCCATATCCCCTCTCTCCATTTAACCACACCATGGGTCTATCTAGCTCAGTCTTGCTGGCATTCAATGAGTACACACTCTGAGTACTTACATTCCACCAGCTATTTGTTTTTCTGGAGGATTTGCCAGTATTGTGTTTAGCCTCATTACAGAATACCAATAAGGAGGTCGTCCTCACATTCCCGCATCTCAGAACAGACCCTGATGGCCAGAGGGGTCTCCGTAACTTTCCTTGAGTGGTGCGGCTTCTAAATGGGATTGGAGCCCAAGCTACAAGACTGTTCACTGGGCTTTGCTGTGTGTCTAGAATGTCTCATCTAAACAAAGGTGTTTGCCAACATAATCTACCTGTTGGTGATATGAGGCGTACCCCAAACTGCACAATGTTCCTAGGTCCAACTTTGCTTCAGGAGAGCCATCTGGGCAGCTGGTGACTAAGACACCAATAGTTGGAAGTGTGAGTAAATTATTTCTAATGTCCCTATCGTCTGTGGCCAGAAAGAAGTCAGTGATTCTCTCTCTTGTCATGCATTTCCCAGGATGTTGCGGCCAGGATGAGGACAGGCGTCCCCTGAAGAGGAGAATATCAGGTGCCTTCAGGAGGATGAGGTCCGGGAGACGAAACATCCGTCCAGCCCGAAGGGTCCATGCCTTAGAGGACCCAGAGGAAGGTACTGTAGAAATATGCTTATTAAGTGAATTCAAGAGGAATTATTCAGTGTCCCATTTTTTATGAGGAAACTATACAGATGTTAATTCGCATTATTTTTTCTGTGCGCAAATTGAGATGCTGTGATTTAATCGGTACGTTTGTAACTCTAAAAGTATAGATGCATTGACAACTCAAAATTTGATGTACTGGGCAGGACTCCGTCCTATTGCAGGTCGCCCCTAGTGTAGCTCCACACCACAACCAGTTCTGGAGGAATGTGAGTTAAGAGTTGCCTCCAGTTAGTGTTGGGGACAAATCACTGTGACTTTCTGATAGATATCTAACAGTTCACTTGCCAGACTCTTGCTAAGAATACACAATGCCATTTTCATGTCGGAAATCTACCTCCCATTACTCATGCCATCTATGATTATCGCATGTAGGCAAGAAACATTGTACATTGAAAAAGAACCAAGAGGTCATCATCAGGACGCAGCACCTGGGTGGCACCGAATCCCCTTCCTGTGAGGACGAGAGAGGTTGTGCATTGCAAGGCAGGGAAAGAGAAAATCATTGAAGTGACAAGGCATGGCCACTCGTATCCCTCTAGAATACTCGGGGAGAAAATTGGTCATGGTTTCTTTGGAAGGGCTTTGGGAAAAATCAAGTCAACGGATGAATTTTAAGGATACGTACACACACATATATATATATATATATATATATATATATATATATATATATATATATATATATATATGTTGAGACAAATTAAGTTTGAGTGTTGTTTGTAGCAGGACTACTCTGATTAAGACGTATTTTAGGAAAATTTGATTATCATTTAGGTTTCAGTCTTTTGCCTACAAGCCGAAAAGAATGAGACAGCTTGAATATAAAATGTCACTTGTTTACCCCTGGAACTTCCTACTAGGGAAAAGTTTATCCTAGCAGTCTCCTTCAATCTCCATGATAGTTTACCCCTTGTGCTGAAGGGAACCCTGATGTAGGATGACATGTTAACACGATTATCACCAACAGCTGGGCCTCAAGACTTAATCAAGAGCCACCGAGTGGGATAGATGTGTTAGTAAGCTCTGAGAGCTTTTCCAGGACATAACGATGACAACAATTCAGAGTAGCAGAGGAGGACACGGGCAAGGCACCCAGGTCACGTGGTGCTCAGGTGGAGGTTTCAAGGTCAGGAGAAGGAGTATGACATGTATCCCTGTGTCCTGCCTTGCCCACACTTGAGATGTTGTTTTGCTGTTTCTTGGATGGGGATTCGATAGGACACTATCATGTTGCTGGAGCAAACACTGTATCAACATCTTCTTTACAACCCGGAGAGTGGAGCTCCCTCCTGTTCTGTGGTCTTCATTATCTGCCTGTGGCACAACCAGACCCTTTGTACTTTACTGACTCCTTCCTTCACGACTTTCTGTTTTGATTGCTTCTTTCATTCTATGTGATTCCTTCTACCTCACTTTCCCTATCCCACTCTCTCACTCTCACTCTTTTTATTCTTTCTTTAGTTTGTTTCCTTTTTGTCCTTTTTCACTTATTTTTTTTAATGTGCTTTACATACTCAACATGAAGTCCAACCTCTGAACGTTCCGAAGTATATACTACAGTAGAGTTCCCTATATGTACATAGTTGTACAGGCCATCTCTACATGTTCTTCATCTCTCATTGCCGAAACTGTACGCCCATTCACAGTAACTCCATATACCCACCCCACTCTCGGCAAGGACATTGTACGTTCTGTTTCTATGAGTTGGACTAGTTTACATACTCATTTCAATGGAATCATAAAGTATTTCAATTTGTTTATTTCTGAGAATGGCTTGTCTCACATAGAATAGGTTGATTCAAGATACTTCCAATGGCAGGATTCCCTTCTTTTTCAAGGTGAATTACATTGCATTAAATGTATTTTCGTTATGCTTTCCTCTGTCCATTGACAGTAGGGCTGGTTCTTGATATGGGTTTTTATGAGCAAAGCAGCAGTGATCAGGGCCATGCAGTTACCTCCTGGAGATCCTGATTTCAATTGCTTGGGATGGATAAACAGAAGTGCGATTAGTGCATCTATTTGCAATATTTTGAGGAACTTCAATACTGTTTCCACAATGGGTTCACATTTAATATTCCCATTTGATTTTCATAGTGGGAAGGCATGGGTTGAGGTACACAGGGTCCCTGTGTCTCCGGGTGCCTTCTGGCCTGGAGAGTGGTAGCCGCGACCCAGTCGATGAGTGGGTGGGATGAACATGGATGAAAGATTAGGAGGGTCTGGGGTCAGGTCACAAGCTGTGACTAATGAAGTGTCTCTCTCAGTGGACATGGGGAATTGTTTCTTGCCTCTTAGCTCTGGAGGGATGAAGGGGCAGTTGGATCCTGTGTTGAGGTGAGGGAAGTCTTCGGCAGGGATGTGGACACTCAGAACCCATGCAGTCACTGCACGTGCAGAAGGGTGCTCACATCAGTCGTCAGCAGATAGTGGAGGTTTGGCCTTAATACATTGAATTATGAATTACCAATGCACCAGGGCAGAAGGCCGCTTTCCCGGGTCAGGTACATGAATTGCTCATCAGAGTAGGTGAATTAAATGGAAGCTATTTTTGGCAAAGCCGTCATATGGGAGTTGGTTCTCATATGGCAGAATGTTCTTTATTGGCGTGGGAGGCCCTCAGACTGCTCGTCACTCAGGGTGGTTTTCTGGTGAGGGGACACAGGGTGAGAAATAGCTGAGTGTGTGACGTCATTAGGGGCAGAGAGCCACCATTGTGTTCTCCCCTTGACTTTCAGAGGGTCTTGGTGTGGAGAAAATTGTTGTATTTGGGTCATGGACTGAAACGTGGAAGGCGGGGCTGTGTTGTGGATTTGGACTCCTCATGGCTGCACCACCTGCTCCCGGGCATCATCTCTCCCTTGCAGAAACCATGGGGCATGGAGACTTGAAGGTTGATGTTGTTCAGGGGTCCCAGGCATGATCTCAGTTGTCTCAGGGTCTCTGATCACTATGCCCAGGACATCAACCAAATAGTGGTACCCGATCTATCACATAGCAGTGTTGTGAGTCAGGGACAGTTGCTTACTCACGCGAGGTTTCTACGCCCTCCAGTGTAAAATATGGGTCACGACCCTAACTTGCCTCCCTTGAGGTGGCGCTGGTGTGGGCATCGCAAGAGATGATAACAGATACTCTCCATGAGCTGTAAAGCATCACACCCAGATAGAGGGTGAAAAGTCACCTCCCATGTGCCCTTTCAGTGGAGCCATCCAAGTATCCTATCTGAACTTAACCTCTACAAGTGTCTAGCTCATTCTTGCAGCCATTCAATGATTGGAAAGTCAGAGCAATTACACAACACCAGTCTTTTATTTGCCTGGAGGCTTCACCGGTATTTAATTTTGTTTAGACTCATCACATAATACTAACAAGGAGGTCCTCTTCACATTTTCTCACTTCAAAATGGGGCACTGAGTCCAAGTGCGGTCTCCATATCTTTCAGATACGTGCAACTTCTGTAAACGATTGGAACTCAGTGTACTAGGCGTAGTCTCTGTGTTTTGTTACGTTTCTATAATGCCTCAGCTCATTCAAGATTTTTCCTACAAAACCTGTGTGTTGGGGATTTGGTTGCTCAGCAAACTACAAGATATATCTAGGTCCATCGTTAAGTCTACTGGGTCACATGCTCAGCTAGGTGGTGAATGAAGGGAACAATAGTTGGTAGTGTGAATAAATTATTCCTAATGTACCTATGGTCTCCTGCCACTAAGATGTCACAGGCTCTATCTATTGTTGTGTATTTCTCAGGAAGTAGCAGCCATGCTGAGGGAAGTTGTCTTCCCATAAACAGAACCCACTCATCAGTTTCCAGCCAGAGATGGGAAAGAAGAGTGCGTGAGCGGCCACGCCTCAAGTACTACCCTGACAGGGACCCTGCAGAAGGTATTGCGGATCTATGCTCATTAGGTTAATTCAGAATTAAGAATTTTGTGTCCCAGTTTTAACAGAAAACTATAAAAATGCTAAGCCACGTTCTTCTTTTATGCCTACAAATTTAAGTATCTTCACGAAATTAGTACTGCTGTAACTATGAAGTCAAGATGCATTGACAACTCAAAATATCATTCACGTTGAATAGTAAACAATGTCCTGAGCTAATGCTCACATTAGCTGAGTGTTTACCTTTTGCTGAATAGGTCCCTCCGGAATACAATGTCTCCAGGTTTGGAAACATGGATACACCTTGTTGAGAACAGGTTGGGATTAACAAAGGAGTTGACAAGACGATACACAACGTTCCCACAGCCCACCAAGCCAGTCATTGCAATGACATCAATGTCTTATTGATTAAAATGTGCACAGTTCATGTTAAGGTTTACGTCTGCTGCGGTGACATTCTATAAGTTGGGCGAAGATCATAAGATTAGGTGTCACTGTGGGAGGATCCCAGGATATCAGCACACGGATGTCATAGCGACATGCTTCACAACAGCCAACAGTTGCAAACTTTTCCAAAGTCCATCAAGTGATGAGTGGATAAATACAGTCTGATATATATACCCAGAGTGGACTGTCGTTCAGTCGTGAACGGGAATTGAACTTTGAAATATGCTGCAACATGAAAGGACATTTAAAAAATATTGTGCTTAGTAACACCAGGCAGACACAGAAAGACAAATAATGTGTGATTCCACTTACATGAGGTCCCTGCAACAGGCAGATTCACAGTTGAGAGACAAGGAGAGATAACAATGGTTGGAAGGAGGGAGAAAGTAGAGTGATTTGTTAAAGGGAACTGAGGTGGATATGATGAAAAAGATTGGATCTAGATAGTAGTGACGAGTCCGTAGCGTTGTACATATAATCCATGCTCCAGACCTATATAGTCAGAAATTATGAAAAAGAGCGTAAATAGCATTTCTTTCTCATCACTGCCAAAAAGTTAAGAAAATCCAATAATAGAGATGATGAAGAGAGGACAGCATATATGAATTCATGGAAAACTGAAATGGTCTTGTAACATTTCAGGAAAAAGGATGACTGTGTTGTGTTTTAAAATGCGCAGAAAAATTCATGAAAATCTCTCACTGAAACACAACATGCATTTATTTGTCTACCGGTTTTAAGAGTATTTCAAATTAATTACATTCTATTTAGCTAGACACCAAAGACCCCATGTTTCACTTCTATCCTCGCCTCTCCTTGGCCTTGCTTCTTCCACCAAGGAGTTCAGCACGGCACATGTTCAGCTCGTAATTAATTAAAAACCCATAGCCACACAGTCTCTCTCACGTCCACATCAAGCTCATCTCCCTGAGTAGGTTTGAGTAGTATAACTGATGACACATTTACTCTGTGTTCTTGTAGTTCTCCCCGACATCCCAGAGGAAGATGAACTTCCTGATGATTGCAATGAGGACATCAAACCTATCACGGTAAGCTTGTTTTCCACCCTCTGAGACAGAAATCCTCTTTAATACTCTCAATCAAACTAAGATTGAAAACGTTGGCATGTCCATTCCAAAATAATACAGACAATCTTCTGGCTGAGGAGAATGTTGAGTGTGAATTTGTTACCAACTGATACTTGTTTTGAATATGCACTCAACGATGGCAGCATTAGTAACAGAATATATGGGAGTGACCTTTTTCCTATGTAGCATTTTTGTTTGTTTGTTTGTTTGCTTTGGAATACAACTGTGTAACTGGCAACCCAATATGCCTGTGTGAGATACTTCCTGCAGCAAAAGTTCATGGCTTTTGACATGAGTACTTTTGCTTGATTTCTTGTTTTGAGTTCCCTTGAGCCACCACTGTTCCCATTGGTTTTCTATTGTTATTAAGGAAACCAAAGACCTGTGCAAACACAACCCACATGATCTGATCCTTGTCATATTTTCTATCATTTCAGGACAGTCCAGTGGACACAGTCTGTGGTACGTATTCTAGAATTCCTCATTTGGTGACAAAAAGTGGAGAACATGACAAAATAGGGGCTTTCTTGCTGGCTTTAAAATGCTGAGGCACTGTAATGTCAGCTTTTTGGTGGCCATGAGAACTGGGGATACGATGATAGAAACTGGCCTCTAGGTACTGAAGTGTTTCCAAGTTGTCCAGTTCCACTTTGGTTGTCCAATGTGCGGTTGTGGGAGTGACTGTCTCTATGTGTTTCCATGAGAGTTATAGTTTTTTTTTTGTTTGTTTGTTTGTTTGTTTGTTTGTTTTGTGTGTGTGTGTGTGTGTGTGTGTGTGTGTCTGGTAAAATTTTTGTGGGATGAGTGTTTCCTGAGATTAATATTCGTGTAAATTCCACAACTGTTGGTGCTCACTTTCTCAATAAAAATTTCCATTTCACTAGCCATTGTCACCCCAATAAACTTTAATTTAAAAAAAGAGAGCTCACACAAATACATTCCTATCTCATGTCATCATGAGCGGATACCTATGGGTGTATGTATTCATCACAATACGATAAATGTGGTCACCCACTGTATGCCATGTAGATGGCAATTAACCTAGAAAAACCCATCGCCACACAGGACAGTGCCCGCTGGGTTCTAAAGTGACAAACTCGGATCAGAACTCCTATCCCTGTGTCAATGCCAGTTTCATTCAATTATGACTGTCACCTTTTAGTACCTCTGAGGCATTTCGAATGCACATGATGTGTCACTGCTGGCACTTCCTTCACACACAACACATTTCTCTCAAATGCTTGAGATGGACTCCTCCGCGAAACACAGCTGAGTACTGGGCAGGACTCCGTCCTATTGCAGGTGGCCCCTAGTGTAGCTCCACACCACAACCAGTTCTGGAGGAATGTGAGTTAGGAGTTGCCTCCACTTAGTGTTGGGGACAGTTCACTGTGACTTTCTGATAGATATCTAACAGTTCACTTGCCAGACTCTTGCTAAGAATACACAATGCCATTTTCATGTCGAAAATCTACCTCCCATTACTCATGCCATCTATGATTATTGCATGGAGGCAAGAAACATTGTACATTGAAAGGGAACAAAGACGTCATCATCAGGACGCAGCACCTGGGTGGCACCGAATCCCCTTCCTGTGAGGATGAGAGAGGTTGTGCATTGTAAGTCAGGGAAAGAGAAAATCATTGAAGTGACGGGGCACGGCCACTCGTATCCCTCTAGAACACTCGGGGAGAAAATTGGTCATGGTTTCTTTGGAAGGGCTTTGGAAAAATTCAAGTCAACGGATGTACTTTAAGGCAATATATATAAACTAATTTTGAGTGTTGTTTGGAGCAGGACTACTCTGATTAAGATGTATTTTAGGAAAATTTGATTATCATTTAGGTTTCAATATTTTGACTACAAGCTGAAAAGAATGAGACAGCTTGAATATAAAATGTCACTTGTTTACCCCTGGAACTTCCTACTAGGGAAAAGTTTATCCTAGCAGTCTCCTTCAATCTCCATGATAGTTTACCCCTTGTGCTGAAGGGAACCCTGATGTGTAGGGTGACATGTTAAAACGATTATCACCAACAGCTGGGCTTCAAGAGTTAATCAAGTGCCACCGAGTGGGATAGATGTGTTAGTAAGCTCTGAGAGCTTTTCCAGGACATAACGATGACAACAATTCAGAGTAGCACAGGGAGACACAGGCAAGGCACCCAGGTCACGTGGTGCTCAGGTGGAGGTTTCAAGGTCAGGAGAAGGAGTATGACATGTATCCCTGTGTCCAGCCTTGCCCACACTTGAGATGTTGTTTTGCTGTTTCTTGGATGGGGATTCGATAGGACACTATCATGTTGCTGGAGCAAACACTGTATCAACATCTTCTTTACAACCCGGAGAGTGGAGCTCCCTCCTGTTCTGTGGTCTTCATTTCTTCATTATCTGCCTGTGGCACAACCAGACCCTTTGTACTTTACTGACTCCTTCCTTCATGACTTTCTGTTTTGATTGCTTCTTTCATTCTATGTGATTCCTTCTACCTCACTTTCCCTACCCCACTCTCTCACTCTCACTCTTTTTATTCTTTCTTTAGTTTGTTTCCTTTTTATCCTTTTTCACTTATTTTTTTTAATGTGCTTTACATACTCAACATGAAGTCCAACCTCTGAACGTTTTAAGTATATAGTACAGTAGAGTTCCCTAGATGTACATAGTTGTACAGGCCATCTCTACATGTTCTTCATCTCTCATTGCCGAAACTGTACACCCATTCACAGTAACTCCATATACCCAGCCCACTCTCGGCAAGGACATTGTACTTTCTGTTTCTATGAGTTGGACTAGTTTACATACTCATTTCAATGGAATCATAAAGTATTTCACTTTGTTTATTTCTGAGAATGGCTTGTCTCACATAGAATAGGTTGATTCAAGATGCTTCAAATGGCAGGATTCCCTTCTTTCTCAAGGTGAATAATATTGCATTAAATGTATTTTCGTTATGCTTTCCTCTGTCCATTGACAGTAGGGCTGGTTCTTGATATGGGTTTTTATGAGCAAAGCAGCAGTGATCAGGGCCATGCAGTTACCTCCTGGAGATCCTGATTTCAATTGCTTGGGATGGATAAACAGAACTGCGATTAGTGCATCTATTTGCAATATTTTGAGGAACTTCAATACTGTTTCCACAATGGGTTCACATTTAATATTCCCATTTGACTTTCATAGTGGGAAGGCATGGGTTGAGGTACACAGGGTCCCTGTGTCTCCGGGTGCCTTCTGGCCTGGAGAGTGGTAGCCGCGACCCAGTCGATGAGTGGGTGGGATAAACATGGATGAAAGATTAGGAGGGTCTGGGGTCAGGTCACAAGCTGTGACTAATGAAGTGTCTCTCTCAGAGGACATGGGGAATTGTTTCTTGCCTCTTAGCTCTGGAGGGATGAAGGGGCAGTTGGATCCTGTGTTGAGGTGAGGGAAGTCTTCGGCAGGGATGTGGACACTCAGAACACATGCAGTCACTGCACGTGCAGAAGGGTGCTCACATCAGTCGTCAGCAGACAGTGGAGGTTTGGCCTTAATACATTGAATTATGAATTACCAATGCACCAGGGCAGAAGGCCGCTTTCCCGGGTCAGGTACATGAATTGCTCATCAGAGTAGGTGACTGAAACGGAAGCTATTTTTGGCAAAGCCGTCATATGGGAGTTGGTTCTCATATGGCAGAATCTTCTTTACTGGCGTGGGAGGCCCTCAGACTGCTCGTCACTCAGGGTGGTTTTCTGGTGAGGGGACACAGGGTGAGAAATAGCTGAGTGTGTGACGTCATTAGGGGCAGAGAGCCACCATTGTGTTCTCCCCTTGACTTTCAGAGGGTCTTGGTGTGGAGAAAATTGTTGTATTTGGGTCATGGACTGAAACGTGGAAGGCGGGGCTGTGTTGTGGATTTGGACTCCTCATGGCTGCACCACCTGCTCCCGGGCATCATCTCTCCCTTGCAGAAACCTTGGGGCATGGAGACTTGAAGGTTGATGTTGTTCAGGGGTCCCAGGCATGATCTCAGTTGTCTCAGGGTCTCTGATCTCTATGCCCAGGACATCAACCAAATAGTGGTACCCGATCTATCACATAGCAGTGTTGTGAGTCAGGGACAGTTGCTTACTCACGCGAGGTTTCTACGCCCTCCAGTGTAAAATATGGGTCACGACCCTAACTTGCCTCCCTTGAGGTGGCGCTGGTGTGGGCATCGCAAGAGATGATAACAGATACTCTCCATGAGCTGTAAAGCATCACACCCAGATAGAGGGTGAAAAGTCACCTCCCATGTGCCCTTTCAGTGGAGCCATCCAAGTATCCTATCTGAACTTAACCTCTACAAGTGTCTAGCTCATTCTTGCAGCCATTCAATGATTGGAAAGTCAGAGCAATTACACAACACCAGTCTTTTATTTGCCTGGAGGCTTCACCGGTATTTAATTTTGTTTAGACTCATCACATAATGCTAACAAGGAGGTCCTCTTCACATTTTCTCACTTCAAAATGGGGCACTGAGTCCAAGTGCGGTCTCCATATCTTTCAGATACGTGCAACTTCTGTAAACGATTGGAACTCAGTGTACTAGGCGTAGTCTCTGTGTTTTGTTACGTTTCTATAATGCCTCAGCTCATTCAAGATTTTTCCTACAAAACCTGTGTGTTGGGGATTTGGTTGCTCAGCAAACTACAAGATATATCTAGGTCCATCTTTAAGTCTACTGGGTCACATGCTCAGCTAGCTGGTGAATGAAGGGAACAATAGTTGGAAGTGTGAATAAATTATTCCTAATGTACCTATGGTCTCCTGCCACTAAGATGTCACAGGCTCTATCTATTGTTGTGTATTTCTCAGGAAGTAGCAGCGATGATGAGGGAAGATGTCTTCCCATAAACAGAACCCACTCATCAGTTTCCAGCCAGAGATGGGAAAGAAGAGTGCGTGAGCGGCCACGCCTCAAGTTCTACCCTCACAGGGACCCTGCAGAAGGTATTGCGGATCTATGCTCATTAGGTTAATTCAGAATTAAGAATTTTGTGTCCCAGTTTTAACAGAAAACTATAAAAATGCTAAGCCATGTTCTTCTTTTATGCCTGCAAATTTAAGTATCTTCACGAAATTAGTACTGCTGTAACTATGAAGTCAAGATGCATTGACATCTCAAAATATCGTTCACGTTGAATAGTAAACAATGTCCTGAGCTAATGCTCACATTAGCTGAGTGTTTACCTTTTGCTGAATAGATCCCTCCGGAATACAATGTCTCCAGATTTGGAAACATGGATACACCTTGTTGAGAACAGGTTGGGATTCACAAAGGAGTTGACAAGACGATACACAACGTTCCCACAGCCCACCAAGCCAGTGCCCCGTATTCATAATACCTCACCTTCCTGTGATACGTTTGTTACAGTCATTGCAATGACACCAATGTTTTATTGATTAAATGTGCACAGTTCAGTTAAGGTTTACGTCTGCTGCGGGGATATTCTATATGTTGGGCGAAGATCATAAGATTAGGTGTCACTGTGGGAGGATCCCAGGATATCAGCACACGGATGTCATAGCGACATGCTTCACAACAGCCAACAGTTGCAAACTTTTCCAAAGTCCATCAAGTGATGAGTGGATAAATACAGTCTGATATATATACCCAGAGTGGACTGTCGTTCAGTCGTGAACGGGAATTGAACTTTGAAATATGCTGCAACATGAAAGGACATTTAAAAAATATTGTGCTTAGTAACACCAGGCAGACACAGAAAGACAAATAATGTGTGATTCCACTTACATGAGGTCCCTGCAACAGGCAGATTCACAGTTGAGAGACAAGGAGAGATAACAATGGTTGGAAGGAGGGAGAAAGTAGAGTGATTTGTTAAAGGGAACTGAGGTGGATATGATGAAAAAGATTGGATCTAGATAGTAGTGACGAGTCCGTAGCGTTGTACATATAATCCATGCTCCAGACCTATATAGTCACAAATTATGAAAAAGAGCGTAAATAGCATTTCTTTCTCATCACTGTCAAAAAGTTAAGAAAATCCAATAATAGAGATGATGAAGAGAGGACAGCATATATGAATTCATGGAAAACTGAAATGGTCTTGTAACATTTCAGGAAAAAGGATGACTGTGTTGTGTTTTAAAATGCGCAGAAAAATTCATGAAAATCTCACACTGAAACACAACATGCATTTATTTGTCTACCGGTTTTAAGAGTATTTCAAATTAATTACATTCTATTTAGCTAGACACCAAAGGCCCCATGTCTCACTTCTTTCCTCGCCTCTCCTTGGCCTTGCTTCTTCCACCAAGGAGTTCAGCACGGCACATGTTCAGCCCATAGATATGAAAAACCCATAGCCACACAGTCTCTCTCACGTCCACATCAAGCTCATCTCCCTGAGTAGGTTTGAGTAGTATCACCGATGACACATTCACTCTGTGTTCACTCTTGTAGCTCTCCCCGTCATCCCAGAGGAAGATGAACTTCCTGATGATTGCAATGAGGACATGAAACCTATCACCGTAAGCTTGTTTTCCACCCTCTGAGACAGAAATCCCCTTTAATACACTCAGTCAAACGAAGATTGAAAATGTTAGCAAGTCCATTCCCAATAATACAGACAAATCTTCTGGCTGAGGAGAATGTTGAGTGTGAATTTGTTACCAACTGATACTTGTTTTGAATATGCACTCAACGATGGCAGCATTAGTAACAGAATATATGGGAGTGATATTTTCCCTATGCAGCATTTTTTGTTTGTTTGTTTGTTTGTTTTGGAATACAACTGTGTAACTGGCAACCCAATATGCCTGTGTGAGATACTTCCTGCAGCAAAAGTTCATGGCTTTTGACATGAGTACTTTTGCTTGATTTCTTGTTTTTGGTTCCCTTGAGCCACCAGTGTTCCCATTGGTTTTCTATTGTCATTAAGGAAACCAAAGACCTGTGCAAACACAACCCACATGATCTGATCCTTGTAATATTTTCTATCATTTCAGGACACTCCAGTGGACACTGTCGGTGGTACGTATTCTAGAATTCCTCATTTGGTGACAAAAAGTAGAGAACATGACAAAATAGGGGCTTTCTTGCTGGCTTTCAAATGCAGAGACACTGTAATGTCAGCTTTTTGGTGGCCATGAGAACTGGGGATACGATGATAGAAACTGGCCTCTAGGTACTGAAGTGTTTTCTTCTGACTAATACAGTGTAACGCGGGTGGGCAGTAGTCCACTGTCCTTTTGATTCTTATTTCCTTGGTGCTTTGTGCTGTCGAGCATGTTTTCAAAGGTCTGTTGGTCACTTATATGTCTTCTGTGTATAAATTTCTTTTTTTTCAGTGTTTTCCCCTTCTTCAATCGGGTCCTTTCCTTTTTTTCTTCATAATGAAGTTTTGGCGTGTCATACATATTTGGATATTAGCTCTTTTTCATAGATGAGGTTTCCAAGCGTTTTCTCCTATTCTGTGGGTGCTTTTCCATTGTGTTGATTGCTGAAGAGATTTCCTTTCTTCCATGGAGTGATATTGGCACCGTTCTTGAAAATCATTTGGTCATATATGTGTGTTTGAGAATTTTGTCTTCTGTTCCACAGAACAATGTGTCTGCCTTTATACCAGCAGCATACTGTTTTCTGTAGATTCCTGTAGCATTGCCATGTGTTTTGAAGCCAGAAAGTATGGAGCTTCTATCTTTGTTCTTCCTTCTCAAGATGCTTTTGGCTACAGGCATTCTTTGTAGTTCCATAACCATTTTTTGAGTTGTTTTTTCTGTCTCTGTAGAAATGGCATTGAGCTTTTCATAGGAGTTGCACTGACTCGCAGATCCCTTTGAGTTGTATGGGAATGGTAACGATGCTAAGCCTTCCAAGCCAGGAACACAGCGCATCATTCAAATTTTGTGTCCTTTTTAACTGTTGCAGCAATTCTGTGTAGTTTTCACAGTACAAGTCATTCACCCTCTTAGGGGTCTTTGCCACTAACTTCCTGCAGCTCTAATCCAGTGTTCAGGTGGATGAAGAGGGGATTCCTGAGGACAGCAAAGTGGCCCCTACTCAGACCATTACTCTGATTCCACCTAGCAGAGGGGTACCAGCCCTGCTGGTCTTCTCAGCTTGCAGTCGGGCCCCCTGCTGCGAATCCTTTAATAGCTGGTGGTCACCTTACTGTTTGAGTGTCCCCAGAGTCTGCAGAAGCACCTGGCACATTCACATGAGTCCTTGAATTCCTATGAGTGAATGATCAGTTCAGATCTGTGAACAACTCTGCAGGAACAATCTGGGGAGGGGAGAAGACACCTTCCACATCTTTCAGTTCTTGCTTTGGCCAATCCGTTTGGGGAGCCAGTGGCCAGCGGTGCCACTTTCAATTTATTTCACTTGATCATTTATTAACTTAATGAATTAAAAGAAGATAAATATCGAGTTGTGCAGTCACAGGAGCCACACTCAAGTTTGTATATAACAGCTGCAATTGCAGGTTGATGAGTTTGGAGGGGAGAGCAATTGTGGGCCAGTGGGACCAAGAAGGTGATTCCTTCCACGTATCACTGATTGGAAGGTTGGCATCTCTGACCAATGCCTCGTTGAAGGGCTCTGACCTCACAGAGTCCCGGGATGGTCTGAGAACCTGCAGGGAAGATGAGGGTGATGCTCTGTGTCTTCTCATATCCTCAATTGGAGGAGGCCGAATGGGGGAGACAGACACTCTTTCTAATAAATGTATTGCTCATCTTTCTGTTTGCAAAGACTGGCCGGTGGAGAACTTCTCGGACTCTAGCAGTGAGGAAGAAGACTCTACGCATTACTACAAAGACTCGGGTTGGATCTAATGGGAGAGGGTCCCTGCGAGTGGTTAGGTGGTACTTGATGCTTGAAGACTGACGAAGGCACATATGGAATCAGAGACGAAAAGGAAATGTGTGGAAGTCTGATTTGTTCCTTTGCTATATGAATGATGTCTTAGAAAAAGGAATTGTGTCCGTGGGCTCTGAGTGTGCTGCGGCTGACATCAACATTTTCTGCTTTGCTATGTAAAAATTATCTTTCCCGCAGAACCAGCCAAATCTCAGAGCATGGTTTTTTGTCATGTTTCATTGACAGCTGACATTCAGCATTATTTTATATTAGTTTCAGGTGAACTACATAGTGTGAAACCTTTATATAATTTATGATGTGATCACCCTGTTTTCGCTAGTACCTGCCTGGCACTATACGTAGTTGTTAGAGCATTATTGAGTAGATTCCCTATGCTGTACTTCACATCCTCGTGACTGTTTTGTAATCAGCATTTTGTACATCTTAAAGCCTTTACCTGATTCACCCAGGCCCCAGCCCCCTCCCTTCTGGCAACCATCATTTTGTTCTCTGTACCTATCCATCTGTTTCCATTTTATTATTGTTTCTTGAGAGTCCACATACAAGTGAGATCACATGGTATTTGTCTTTCTCTGTTTGACCTATATTCCTTAGAATAATACCCTCTAAGTCCATCCATGTTGTCACAAATGGTAACATTTTTTTTCTGGCCGAGTTGTGTTCCATTTCATATATGTGCCACCTGTGGTTGTTTGTTGTTGTTGTTGACGATGTTTTTCTTGTTTTGATCCAGTTGTCTATTGAATGGGAACTACGTTGCTACCATATCGGGCCTGTTGTAAATAGAGCTGCAGTAGACATATGGGTGCATATGTCTTTGATATTCATGTTTTGGATTTCTTCCGATAAATACCCAGAAGGGGAATTGCTGGGTAATAATCCAGTTCTATTTTTAATGTTTTGAGGAACCTCAGAATTGTTTTCCATAGCGCCTGCACCAGTTTCCCACCTCAGCTACAGCACAGCAGGATTCCCTTTTCTTCACATCCTGGCCAACATTTCCTGGTTGTTGAATCATTCTGTGTTGCAGCCATTCTGACAGGTGTGAGTTGATTTTACATTGTGATTTTGATTTGCAGTTTTTCTCATGATTCGTGACTTGGAGCATCTTTCATATGTCTATTATCCACCTGTATGTCTGTTAAGTTCTTTGTATAGCTGTTAAGTTCTTTGGCCCATTTCTTAATTGGATTCTTTGTTGTTTGGGTGTTGAGTTATATGAGCTCTTTATCTATTTGAATGATAATCTCTTATTGGATATTATGGTGACTATCTTCTGAAATTCAGTTGTTGTCTTTACATTTTGTGGATGGTTTCCTTTGCCATGCAAAAGTTTTTAATTTGATGGTCTCCGGTTTGTGTGTGTGTGTGTGTGTGTGTGTGTGTGTGTGTGTGTGTCTGTGTTTATTTCCTTAGCCCAGGAGATATATGTTATTCAGAGCAATGTCAAAATCTTTACTGCATATATTTTGTTCTACGAATTGATGGTTTCATTCTCATACATTTAAATCTAATTTATTTTTAGTTTATTCTTGTATATGGAGTGATGAGGTACGTATTTTTCTATACTGCATCTATTTATGTATTGCATGTCATATATTATACATTATTATGCATACATAACATGTATTTTATATTTTCTATAGTACACATAGTATATTACAATGTATATGCATGTTCACATTTTCTATATATTTTATATGGTATGTATACATCTACTTATATAAGCACATATCCTAACATGTTATGTCTATTAAAATTGTATATTTTATGTCACATATATTATTTTTTAAAAGTAGCAACATATACATTAGAAATAAGTAAATAAGTTAGCAATATAATAAGACAAGGATCCTGATCCAACTATTCAGTACAGGAATATCTGAGATCTATTTATTAATTTAATATAAATTTTAAAAATATATCATATAGGATATATTCTGTGTGTTATTCCTCATTTTTAATCCTCTTGTTTCCCGTCATTTAAAGTTAAATACTACCTGAATTTGTTTAGGCATATCATTGTTTTCTTCATATATAACCAATAGTTATTACATGTATTATGTATATAGTACGGGGACATTATCAATATGGTGACATACTCAATGCCTTTTTTATATTACTAGCTTTTTATGAAATGGCATTATTTTTAATTACCATATTTGATTTCACTCTGACTGCGACTTTTAAAATCCGTTATCCTATTGATGATCATTTGAGTTGTTTCGTGTTTATTTTAAAGAACAATATGGCAGGGACCTGGTTTTGTAAATATCCCCAGGTAAACCTATGATCGAGTTACCCCGGAATATGTACAGTGATGAGTGGATGCACTGTGTTCTTATTTATAAATGTAAAGACTTTTAAAATAATGCAAATTGCTTTCCAAAGTGGTTGTACCAATCCACATTACCACCAGCACTGACTAGGACTTATCATGGCTCCACATTTTCAATAAAACTTGGTTTTCCCAGACTCTCAATATCTGCCATTCTGGTAAATACAAAAATTGAAAATTTTGCTTTAGTTTTATGTTTATCTAAGTATTAACAATATTAATGGCTTCTTATATGTTTCTGGCCAAAGTATATTCACTGTTGCTTTTTGAATATCATAAATATGTTTTTATATACTGCATCTATTTGAGTATTGTATGTTATAGATTATACATTATTATGCAAACATAAGATATATTTTTATATTATCTATAGTACACATAGTATATTACAATGTATATGCATGTTTATATTTGCTATATATGTTATATGGTATGTATACATATATTTACATGAGAACATATCCTAACATATACTGTCTATTATTATCATATATGTATATATGTATATGTAGGGTCAGGGGTAGGGGTAGAATCAGGGGTAGGGGTAGGGTCAGGGAGAGGGGTAGGGTCAGGGTAGGGGTAGGGTTAGGGTCAGGGTCAGGGATAGGGGTTGGGTCAGGGGTAGGGGTTGGGTCAGGGGTAGGGGTAGGGTCAGGGATAGGGTTAGGGTCAGGGGTAGGGGTAGTGGTTGGGTCAGGGGTAGGGTTAGGGTCAGGGGTAGGGGTAGGTTCAGGGGTAGGGGTAGGGTCAGGGGTAGGGGAAGCGTCAGGGGTACGGGTAGGTTCAGGGGTAGGGATAGGGTTAGGGGTAGGGGTTAGGTCAGGTGTAAGGGTAGGGTCAGACTTAGGGGTTAGGTCAGGGGTAGGGGTAGGGTCAGGGGTATCGGTAGGGGTAGGGTTAGGGGTAGAGGTAGGGTCAGGGATAGGGGTTGGATCAGGGGTAGGGGTAGGGTCATGGGTAGGGGTTCGATCAGGGGTAGGGTTAGGGTCAGGGGTAGGGGTTGGGTCAGGGGTAGGAGTAGGGTCAGGGGTAGGGGAAGCTTCAGGGGTACGGGTAGGTTCAGGGGTAGGGATAGGGTTAGGGGTAGGGGTTAGGTCAGGTGTACGGGTAGGGTCAGACTTAGGGGTTAGGTCAGGGGTAGGGGTAGGGTCAGGGTTATCGGTAGGGTTAGGGTTAGGGGTAGAGGTAGGGTCAGGGATAGGGGTTGGGTCAGGGGTAGGGGTAGGGTCAGGGGTAGGGGTTGGATCAGGGGTAGCGTTAGGGTCAGGGGTAGGGGTTGGGTCAGGGGTAGGGGTAGGGTCAGGGGTAGGAATAGGGGTAGGGTCAGAGGTAGGGGTAAAGGTAGGGTCAGGGGTAGTGGTAGGGGTAAGGTCAGGGGTAGGGGTTGGATCAGGAGTAGGGATAGGGTTAGGGTCAGGGTTAGTGGTATGACTAGGGTCAGGGTTAGGGGTAGGGAAAGGGGTAGGGTAAGTTGAAGTGTTTGGGTCAGGGGTAGGGGTAGGGGTAAATTCAGTGGTAGGGGTAGGGGTAGGGTCAGGGTTAGGGGTACAGGTAGGGTCAGGGGTAGGGTTTGGGTCAGGGGTAGGGGTAGGTGTAGGTTCAGGGGTAGGATTAAAGTTAGAGTCAGGGGTAGGGGTAGTGTCAGGTAAGGTCAGGGTTAAGAGTCGGGTTACAGTCAGGGGTAGGTGTAGGGGTAGTTTCAGGGATAAGGGAAAAGGTAGGTGTAGTGGTTGGGTCAGGGTTAGGGGTAGGGTCAGGGGTATGGCTAGGTGTAGGGTCAGTGGTAGTGGTAGGGTCAGGGGTAGCGATAGGGTCAGGAGTGGGGTAGGTTCAGGGGTAGGGGTAAGGGTAGGGTCAGGGCTAGGTGTTGGGCCAGAGGTAGCGGTAGGTGTAGGTTCAGGGTTAGGGGTTGGGTCAGGGGCAGGGGTCGGAGTAGGGTCAAGGGTAGGGGAAGGGTTAAGGGTAGTGGTTGCATCAGGGTTAGGGGTATGGTCAGGGGTAGTGGGAGGGGTTGGGTCAGGTATAAGTGTAGGGTCAGGGGAAGCGGAAGGGGTAGGGTCAGGGACAGGGGTTTGGTCACGCGTAGAGATAGGGTCAGGGGTAGGGGTAGAGTTAGAGTCTGTGGTAGGGGTAGGGTCAGGGATAGGTGTAGGGTTAGGGTCAGGTGCAGGGGTAGGGTCAGAGGTAGGGGTAGGGGTAGGGTCAGGTGTAGGGGTAGGATCAAGGGTAGGGATAGGGTCAGGGGGAGTGGATGGGTCAAGTGTATGGGTAAGGGTAGGGTCAGGGTTAGGGTTTTCGTCAGGGGTAGGGGTAGGGTCAGGGGTAGGGGTAGGGGTAAGTCTGGGGTAGGGGTTGGGTCAGGAGTAGTGTTAAGTGTAACGTCAGGGTAGGGGTAGGTTCAGGGGTAGGAGAAGGGATAGGGTCATGGTAATGGGCAGGGTCAGGTGTAGGGGTAGGGTCAGGGTTACGGGTAGTGTTTGTGGTAGGGGTAGGGTAAGGGCTAGTGGTAGGGTTAGAGGTAGGGGTAGGGTTAGAGTCAGAGGTAGGGGTAGGGTTAGTTGTAGTGTTAGGGGTAGGTTCAGGTGTAGGAGTAGGGTCAAGGGCATGGATAGGGTCTGGGGTAGGGGATGGGTGGATATGGGTAAGGGTAGGGTCAGGGGTAGGTTTGGGTCAGGAGTAGGGGTAGGGTCAGGGCTATGGGTAGGGTAATGGTGAGGGGTAGGTGTAGGGGTAGGATCAGGGGTAGGAACAGGGGTTGGTTCAGGGGTAGGGGAATGGTCAGGGATTAGGGGTAAGGGTATGGTCAAGGGTAGGGGTTTGGTCAGGGATAGGGGTAGGGGTAGGGTCAAGGGGACGGGTAAATTTAGAATCAGGGTTAGGGGTTGCGTCAGGTGTGGGTTAGTGTTTGGGTCAGGGGTAGGGGTAGGGGTTCAGTCAGGGGTAGGGGTAGGGGTAGGGTCAGGTGTAGGGGTAGGGTTAGGTTCAGGGGTAAGTGTTGGGTCAGGTGTAGGGATAGGGGTAGGGTCAAGTAGGGGTAGGGGTAGGGTCAGGGGTAGGGTTTGGGTCAGGTTTAGGGCTAGAGTTAGGGTCAGGTGTAGCGGTTCGGTCAGGGGTAGGGGTTGGGTCAGGGGTAGGGGTAGGATCAGGGTAGAGGTAAGGGTAGGGTCAGCGGTACGGTTAGGGGTAGGGTCAGAGTATAGGTAGGGGTAGAGTAGGGATAGGGGTAGGAGTAGGGTCAGGGTTAGAAGTAGGGTCAGGGGTAGGAGTGGGGGTAGGGTCTGGCCAGGGTAAGTGTTGGCTCAGGGGTAGGGATAGGGTAGGTTCAGGGGTAGGGTTTGGGTCAGTTGTAAAGGTAGGCGTAGGGTCAGGGGTAGGGGTACGGGTAGGGTCCGGGGTAGGGCTAGAATTAGGATCAGGGGTACGGGTTGGTTCAGGAGTAAGGACCCGGAGGTGCCAAGGAGCCGCACTGCCTTGGCTGGAGAAAGCCGCCCGAGGCAGTTTGGAGGCGGGTGCCGGCAGGCAGCCCTGGGCTTGGGCTTTGGGGGCGGCGAAGTGGGCGCGGCGAAGGGCTGCCGGTTGACCGCTTGCGCTTGCGGGGGAAAAAAGAGGATATAGAAGGGGCTGTGGGGGGCAGACCGGGCCGAGGCGCCTGGCGTGAGGCCGGGGCTGCGAGGCTGTAGGTCCAGGCGGCGGCCCCGACCCCACGCTCCCACTAACCACCCCCAACACCCACGACCAGCCCCGCTGGCCAGGGGTCCCGCGGCGGTGTTGGCGGCAACAGAGGGTCCAGGGGCGTGGCGGCCGCAAAAGAAGTGGCGGGCAAAAGCCTAGAGCACCCGGTATTCCCAGGCGGTCTCCCATCCAAGTACTAACCAGGCCCGACCCTGCTTGGCTGCGAGATCAGCCGAGATCGGGCGCGTGCAGGGTGGTATGGCCGTAGACGCTGGGACCGGGCTCCTGGCGCCCCAAGAGCTAACGCCCAGCCTGCGTGGTGAGCGCGCGCCAGCTTGTTGGGCAGCGCAGGCGGCGAGCCTCTCCCCTCTCCCCGCTGGCCGGCTCCAGCATTGCCACGCCTCCCGCCTGCTCCCCGCCTCCTCAGGACGTCGCCGGCGAGGGCAGCGGGTTACTCCTTACCCACAGCGAGGCCCCTTCGCGCCACCCGTGGCTCCACGGGGCCTCTGCGACTACCCTGGCGGTGACGGAAGCCAGACAGACAGGGGTTGGGAGTTGGGGGCGACGCCCAGGCTGGGTCACGGACTGGGACAGACGCACGGAGGCTGTGTTGAAGTGGCAGCTCCCCGACCGGAGTGCTGTGGCGCCCGGGGCTGGGCTCCGTTAAGCAGGCAGTGCCCGGGGGGTGGGCAGTCACCCTGGGACCCCCGGGCAGGCCTCCAGGATCTGCGGAGTGCCGGTGGGGTCCGAGGCACGCATGGGGTCCCGCACGCGGGAGGAGAGGCTCAGGGACAGGCACCCTCCTCCTGTGGGTTGTGTGCCTGCCGGCCTGCCTGCTTTTCCTCTGTGGTGGTCAGTCCTGGAGCCCCGGGGCGCGGGCCACGCGTGCACGCAAGTGTGGCGCTCCCTCATTCCACTGGTTTGTCGGGTCTCTTTTGTGGCTGTGCGCCAGGGGCCGCCGCGGCTGGCCGGGGGGAACCGAGGGCGCAGGGCTCTCCTGAAAGAAGGAAGGGCACTGGGGGAGGGGCCGCGGTGCCTGCCAGCAGAGACAAAGGCCTCTGGTGGGGTGGGGCGGCTGGGCGTCTCCTCGGCCTGCGGTCCGGGGACAACTGGGGCCTCTGTCTCTGGGCCCTGGTGCAGGCAGTAAGATTGTCACCCCTGTGACAAGAACCCCGAGGTGCCAAAAACCGGCACTGCCTTGGCCTGCCGCGAGCCTCTCCCCTCTCCCCGCTGGCCGGCTCCAGCATTGCCACGCCTCCCGCCTGCTCTCCGCCTCCTCAGGACGTCGCGGGCAAGGGCAGCGGGTTAATCCTTACCCACGTCGAGGCCCCTTTGCGCCACCCGTGGCTCCATGGGGCATCTGCCACTACCCTGGCGGTGACAGAAGCCAGAGAGACAGGGGTTGGGAGTTGGGGGGGCGAAAGGAGGGACGCACAGGCTGGGTCATGGACTGGGACAGACGCATGGAGGCTGAGATGTGCTGTGCTGCGCTGAGCTGAGCTGTGCTGTGCTGAGCTGTGCTGAGCTGTGCTGTGCTGTGCTGTACTGAGCTGAGCTGTGCTGTGTTGTGCTGAGCTGTCCTGTGCTGTGCTGAGCTGTGCTGACCTGAGCTGAGCTGAGCTGAGCTGAGCTGTGCTGAGCTGAGCTGAGCTGAGCTGAGCTGAGCTGAGCTTAGCTGTCCTATGCTGTGCTGAGCTGAGCTGAGTTGAGCTGTGCTGAGCTGAGCTGAGCTGTGGTGAGCTGAGCTGTGCTGAGCTGTGCTGAGCTGAGCTGAGCTGAGCTGTGCTGTGCTGAGCTGTGCTGAGCTGAGCTGTTCTGTGCTGTGCTGAGCTGAGCTGAGCTGAGCTGAGCTGAGCTGTGCTGTGCTGAGCTGAGGTGAGCTGTGCTGAGCTGAGCTGAGCTGAGCTGTGCTGAGCTGTGCTGAGCTGAGCTGAGCTGAGCTGTGCTGAGCTGTGCTGTGCTGAGCTGAGCTGAGCTGTGCTGAGCTGTGCTGTGCTGAGCTGTGCTGAGCTGTGCTGAGCTGAGCTGAGCTGAGCTGAGCTGTGCTGTGCTGAGCTGAGCTGAGCTGTGCTGAGCTGAGCTGTGCTGAGCTGTGCTGAGCTGAGCTGAGCTGAGCTAAGCTGTGCTGAGCTGAGCTGAGCTGTGGTGAGCTGAGCTGAGCTGAGCTGAGCTGTGCTGAGCTGAGCTGTCCTGTGCTGAGCTGTGCTGTGCTGAGCTGTGCTGAGCTGAGCTGAGCTGAGCTGAGCTGAGCTGAGCTGTGCTGTGCTGAGCTGAGCTGAGCTGTGCTGAGCTGAGCTATGCTGAGCTGTGCTGAGCTGAGCTGAGCTGTGCTGAGCTGAGCTGAGCTGTGCTGTGCTGAGCTGAGCTGTGGTGAGCTGAGCTGAGCTGAGCTGAGCTTAGCTGTCCTATGCTGTGCTGAGCTGAGCTGAGCTGAGCTGTGCTGAGCTGAGCTGAGCTGTGGTGAGCTGAGCTGTGCTGAGCTGTGCTGAGCTGAGCTGAGCTGTGCTGAGCTGAGCTGAGCTGAGCTGAGCTGAGCTGAGCTGAGCTGAGCTGTGGTGAGCTGAGCTGAGCTGAGCTGTGCTGTGCTGTGCTGTGCTGTGCTGAGCTGTCCTGTGCTGAGCTGAGCTGACCTGAGGTGAGGTGAGGTGAGGTGAGCTGAGCTGAGCTGAGCTGAGCTGAGCTGAGCTGAGCTGAGCTGAGCTGTCCTGCTCAGCACAGCTCAGCACAGCACAGCTCAGCTCAGCTCAGCACAACACAGCTCAGCCCAGCACAGCTCAGCACAGCACAGCTCAGCACAGCTCAGCTCAGCTCAGCTCCCCACACCTCAGCTCAGCTCAGCTCAGCTCACCACAGCTCAGCTCAGCTCAGCACAGCACAGCTCAGCTCAGCTCAGCTCAGCTCAGCACAGCTCAGCTCAGCTCAGCTCAGCACAGCACAGCTCAAACCAGCACAGCTCAGCACAAAACAGCTCAGCACAGCACAGCTCAGCTCAGCTCAGCTCAGCTCAGCTCAGCACAGCACAGCTCAGCTCAGCTCATCTCAGCTCAGCACAGCTCAGCACAGCACAGCTCAGCTCACCTCAGCTCAGCACAGCACAGCACAAACCAGCACAGCTCAGCACAGCACAGCTCAGCACAGCACAGCTCAGCTCAGCTCAGCTCAGCTCAGCTCACCACAGCTCAGCTCAGCTCAGCTCAGCACAGCACAGCTCAGCTCAGCTCATCTCAGCTCAGCACAGCTCAGCACAGCACAGCTCAGCTCACCTCAGCTCAGCACAGCACAGCTCAAACCAGCACAGCTCAGCACAGCACAGCTCAGCACAGCACAGCTCAGCTCAGCTCAGCTCAGCTCACCACAGCTCAGCTCAGCTCAGCTCAACACAGCACAGCTCAGCTCAGCTCACCACAGCTCAGCACAGCCCAGCTCAGCTCAGCTCATCTCAGCTCAGCACAGCACAGGACATCTCCGCTCAGCTCAGCTCAGCACAGCACAGCTCAGCTCAGCTCAGCTCAGCACAGCACAGCTCAACCCAGCACAGCTCAACCCAGCACAGCTCAGCACAGAACAGCTCAGCACAGTACAGCACAGCTCAGCTCAGCTCAGCTCAGCTCAGCTCAGCTCACCACAGCTCAGCTCAGCTCAGCACAGCACAGCTCAGCTGAGCTCAGCACAGCTCAGCACAGCTCAGCTCAGCACAGCTCAGCACAGCTCAGCACAGCACAGCTCAGCTCAGCTCAGCACAGCACAGCTCAGCTCAGCACAGCTCAGCTCAGCTCAGCACAGCACAACACAGCTCAGCTCAGCTCAGCTCAGCTTACCACAGCTCAGCTCAGCTCAGCTCAGCTCAGCACAGCAAAGCACAGCACAGCACAGCTCAGCTCAGCTCAGCTCAGCACAGCACAGCTCAGCTCAGCTCAGCTCAGCTCAGCTCAGCTCAGCTCAGCTCAGCACAGCACAGCACAGCTCAGCTCAGCTCAGCTCAGCTCAGCTCAGCTCACCACAGCACAGCATAGCTCAGCTCAGCACACCTAAATTTAGTTCGGCAGAGCACAGTACAGCACAGCTCAGCTCAGCTCAACTCAGGTCAGCACAGCTCAGCCAAGCTCAGCACAGGACAGCTCAGCACAGAACAGCACAGCACAGCTCTGCTCAGCTCAGCTCAGCTCACCACAGCTCAGCTCAGCTCAGCACAGCACAGCTCAGCTCAGCTCAGCACAGCTCAGCACAGCTCAGCTCAACTCAGCTCAGCTCAGCTCAGCACAGCCCAGGACAGGTCCGCTCAGCTCAGCTCAGCACAGCTCAGCACAGCTCATCTCAGCACAGCTCAGCACAGCTCAGCACAGCACAGCTCAGCTCAGCACAGCACAGGACAGCTCCGCTCAGCTCAGCTCAGCACAGCTCATCTCATCACAGCTCATCTCAGCACAGCTCATCACAGCTCAGCACAGCTCAGAACAGCACAGCTCAGCTCAGCTCAACACAGCACAACTCAGCTCAGCACAGCTCAGCTCATCTCATCACAGCTCATCTCAGCTCAGCTCAGCACAGCTCAGCACAGCTCATCTCAGCTCAGCACAGCACAGCTCAAACCAGCACAGCTCAGCACAGCACAGCTCAGCACAGCACAGCTCAGCTCAGCTCAGCTCAGCTCACCACAGCTCAGCTCAGCTCAGCTCAGCACAGCACAGCTCAGCTCAGCTCATCTCAGCTCAGCACAGCTCAGCACAGCACAGCTCAGCTCACCTCAGCTCAGCACAGCACAGCTCAAACCAGCACAGCTCAGCACAGCACAGCTCAGCACAGCACAGCTCAGCTCAGCTCAGCTCAGCTCACCACAGCTCAGCTCAGCTCAGCTCAGCTCAACACAGCACAGCTCAGCTCAGCTCAGCACAGCTCAGCACAGCCCAGCTCAGCTCAGCTCATCTCAGCTCAGCACAGCACAGGACATCTCCGCTCAGCTCAGCTCAGCACAGCACAGCTCAGCTCAGCTCAGCTCAGCACAGCACAGCTCAACCCAGCACAGCTCAACCCAGCACAGCTCAGCACAGAACAGCTCAGCACAGTACAGCACAGCTCAGCTCAGCTCAGCTCAGCTCAGCTCAGCACAGCTCATCTCATCACAGCTCATCTCAGCACAGCTCAGCACAGCTCAGCACAGCACAGCTCAGCTCAGCTCAGCACAGCACAGCTCAGCTCAGCTCAGCACAGCTCAGCACAGCTCAGCTCAACTCAGCTCAGCTCAGCTCAGCACAGCACAGGACAGGTCCGCTCAGCTCAGCTCAGCACAGCTCAGCACAGCTCATCTCAGCACAGCTCAGCACAGCTCAGCACAGCACAGCTCAGCTCAGCACAGCACAGGACAGCTCCGCTCAGCTCAGCTCAGCACAGCTCATCTCATCACAGCTCATCTCAGCACAGCTCATCACAGCTCAGCACAGCTCAGAACAGCACAGCTCAGCTCAGCTCAACACAGCACAACTCAGCTCAGCACAGCTCAGCTCATCTCATCACAGCTCATCTCAGCTCAGCTCAGCACAGCTCAGCACAGCTCATCTCAGCACAGCTCAGCACAGCTCAGCACAGCACAGCTCAGCTCAGCTCAGCTTAGCACAGCACAGGACAGCTCCGCTCAGCTCAGCTCAGCAGAGCTCATCTCATCACAGCTCATCTCAGCACAGCTCAGCACAGATCAGCACAGCTCAGCACAGCTCAGCACAGCTCAGCACAGCACAGCTCAGCTCAGCTCAACACAGCACAACTCAGCTCAGCACAGCTCAGCTCAGCTCAGCACAGCTCAGCTCAGCTCAGCTCAGCTCAGCACAGCTCAGCTCAGCTCTTCACAGCTCAGCTCAGCTCAGCTTAGCACAGCACAGGACAGCTCCGCTCAGCTCAGCTCAGCACAGCTCATCTCATCACAGCTCATCTCAGCACAGCTCAGCACAGCTCAGCACAGCACAGCTCAGCTCAGCTCAACACAGCACAACTCAGCTCAGCACAGCTCAGCTCAGCTCAGAACAGCTCAGCTAAGCTCAGCTCAGCACAGCACAGGACAGCTCCGCTCAGCTCATCTCAGCACAGCTCAGCTCAGCTCAGCTCAGCTCACCACAGCTCATCTCAGCACAGCTCAGCACAGCTCAGCACAGCACAGCTCAGCTCAGCTCAGCACAGCTCATCTCATCACAGCTCATCTCAGCACAGCTCAGCACAGCTCAGCACAGCTCAGCACAGCACAGCTCAGCTCAGCTCAACACAGCACAACTCAGCTCAGCACAGCTCAGCTCAGCTCAGCACAGCTCAGCTCAGCTCAGCACAGCTCAGCTCAGCACAGCTCAGCACAGCTCATCTCAGCACAGCTCAGCACAGCTCAGCACAGCACAGCTCAGCTCAGCACAGCACAGGACAGCTCCGCTCAGCTCAGCTCAGCACAGCTCATCTCATCACAGCTCATCTCAGTACAGCTCATCACAGCTCAGCACAGCTCAGAACAGCACAGCTCAGCTCAGCTCAACACAGCACAACTCAGCTCAGCACAGCTCAGCTCATCTCATCACAGCTCATCTCAGCTCAGCTCAGCACAGCTCAGCACAGCTCATCTCAGCACAGCTCAGCACAGCTCAGCACAGCACAGCTCAGCTCAGCACAGCACAACTCAGCTCAGCACAGCTCAGCTCAGCTCAGCACAGCTCAGCTCAGCTCAGCTTAGCACAGCACAGGACAGCTCCGCTCAGCTCAGCTCAGCACAGCTCATCTCATCACAGCTCATCTCAGCACAGCTCAGCACAGCTCAGCACAGCTCAGCACAGCACAGCTCAGCTCAGCTCAACACAGCACAACTCAGCTCAGCACAGCTCAGCTCAGCTCAGCACAGCTCAGCTCAGCTCAGCTCAGCTCACCACAGCTCAGCTCAGCTCTTCACAGCTCAGCTCAGCTCAGCTTAGCACAGCACAGGACAGCTCCGCTCAGCTCAGCTCAGCACAGCTCATCTCATCACAGCTCATCTCAGCACAGCTCAGCACAGCTCAGCACAGCACAGCTCAGCTCAGCTCAGCACAGCACAGCTCAGCTCAGCTCAGCACAGCTCAGCACAGCTCAGCTCAACTCAGCTCAGCTCAGCTCAGCACAGCACAGGACAGGTCCGCTCAGCTCAGCTCAGCACAGCTCAGCACAGCTCATCTCAGCACAGCTCAGCACAGCTCAGCACAGCACAGCTCAGCTCAGCACAGCACAGGACAGCTCCGCTCAGCTCAGCTCAGCACACCTCATCTCATCACAGCTCATCTCAGCACAGCTCATCACAGCTCAGCACAGCTCAGAACAGCACAGCTCAGCTCAGCTCAACACAGCACAACTCAGCTCAGCACAGCTCAGCTCATCTCATCACAGCTCATCTCAGCTCAGCTCAGCACAGCTCAGCACAGCTCATCTCAGCACAGCTCAGCACAGCACAGCTCAGCTCAGCTCAGCTTAGCACAGCACAGGACAGCTCCGCTCAGCTCAGCTCAGCACAGCTCATCTCATCACAGCTCATCTCAGCACAGCTCAGCACAGCTCAGCACAGCTCAGCACAGCACAGCTCAGCTCAGCTCAACACAGCACAACTCAGCTCAGCACAGCTCAGCTCAGTCAGCACAGCTCAGCTCAGCTCAGCTCAGCTCAGCTCAGCACAGCTCAGCTCAGCTCTTCACAGCTCAGCTCAGCTCAGCTTAGCACAGCACAGGACAGCTCCGCTCAGCTCAGCTCAGCACAGCTCATCTCATCACAGCTCATCTCAGCACAGCTCAGCACAGCTCAGCACAGCACAGCTCAGCTCAGCTCAACACAGCACAACTCAGCTCAGCACAGCTCAGCTCAGCTCAGCACAGCTCAGCTCAGCTCAGCTCAGCACAGCACAGGACAGCTCCGCTCAGCTCATCTCAGCACAGCTCAGCACAACTCAGCACAGCACAGCTCAGCTCAGCACAGCACAACTCAGCTCAGCACAGCTCAGCTCAGCTCAGCACAGCACAGCTCAGCTCAGCTCAGCACAGCACAGCTCAGCTCAGCTCAGCACAGCTCAGCTCAGCTCAGCTCAGCTCAGCACAGCTCAGCACAGCTCAGTGTGGGTGCCTGCCGACGAGAGGAACAGTCCCTGAAGTGGGGAGTGAGGATTGAGAAAAAAAGAAGAGCAACAAAGATGGGATCGGGAGGGCAGGCAATTCTAAGTAGACTCCTGCAGTTCTAAGTAGAATGCCTCAGTTCTAAGTAGAATGCCTCACCCCAAGTTTATTTTTGCAGCTTATATACTCTGGGCCTCAAAAAAGTAACAGAACTGTATGCAATCTAATAGTTACAATATAGGTAATACACAAGGGCTGGTTTCCTGGCCAGCTCCCTACTTCCTGACCTTGTCAATTCTGTGTTCTCAAAGTAGCAAGTTTTGCCTTGCTGGGAGCACAAACCACTCAAGGAAGTCAAAGGTTCAACATTACACAAAACAACACCTGCTAGCAGTTCAGCACGGTTTCACACAGCTCAGCTCAGCACAGCTCAGCACAGCTCAGCTCAGCTCAGCTCAGCACAGCACAGCTCAGCACAGCACAGCACATCTCAGCTCAGCTCAGCTCAGGTCAGCTCAGCACAGCTCAGCACAGCTCAGCTCAGCTCAGCTCAGCTCAGCTCAGCTCAGCACAGCTCAGCACAGCACAGCACAGCTCATCTCAGCTCAGCTCAGCACAGCTCAGCACAGCTCAGGTCAGCTCAGGTCAGCTCAGGTCAGCTCAGCTCAGCTCAGCTCAGCACAGCTCAGCTCAGCTCAGGTCAGCTCAGGTCAGCTCAGCTCAGCTCAGCTCAGCTCAGCTCAGCTCAGATATAAAAGGCGTCCAAATTGGGAATGAAGAAGTTAAAATATTACTCTTTGCAGATGACATCATGCTATACATAGAAAACCGTAAAGACTCCACCAAAAAGCTGTTAGAAACAATCAATGAATAGAGTAAAGTTGCTGGCTACAAAATCAACGTACAAAACTCCATTGCATTCCTATATACTAACAATGAAATCTCAGAAAAAGAAATACAAAAAACAATTCCCTTTGCAATTGAAGCAAAAAGAATAAAATAGCTAGGAATAAACTTAACCAAGGATGTGAAGGATTTATATGCTGAAAATTATAAGACATTTATGAAAGAAATTGAAGAAGACACAAAGAAATGGAAAGACATTTCGTGCTCATGGATTGGAAGAATCAACATAGTTAAAATGACCATATTACCCAAAGCAATATACAGATTTAATGCAATCCCCATCAAAATCCCAATGGCATTTTTTAAAGAAATAGAACAAAAAATCATCAGAGTTGTTTGGATCCCCAAAAGACCCCGAATAGCCAAAGCAATCTTAAGAAAATAGAACAATACTGGAGGTATCGCACTCCCTGACTTTAGCTTGTACTACAGGGCTACAATAATCAAAACAGCATGGCATTGGCAGAAAAACAGACACATAGACCAATGGAATAGAATTGAGAACCCAGAAATAAAACCACATAAATATGGACAGATAATTTTTGACAAAGAAGCTAAAAACATACAATGGAGGAAAGACAGCCTCTTCAATAAATGGTGCTGGGAGAATTGGATAGCCACGTGCAAAAGAATGAAACTGGACTGCTATCTGTCACCATGTACCAAAATTAATTCAAAATGGATCAAAGACTTAAGCATAAGACCTGACACAATGAAGTGCATAGAAGAAAACATAGGTACTAAACTTATGGATCTTGGGTTCAAAGAGCATTTTATGAATTTGACTCCAATGGCAATAGAAGTAAAAGCTAAAATAAACAAATGGGACTATATGAAATTAAAAGCTTCCGCACAGCAAAAGAAACCATCGACAAAATAGAGGCAACCAACTGAAAGGGAGAAGATTTTTGCAAACAGTGCCTCCGATAATGGGCTAATATCCAAAATATACAAAGAACTCATGAAGCTCAACAACAAAGAAAGCAAACAACCCAATTGAAAATTGGGCAGAGGACCTGAAGAGACATTTCTCTAAAGAGGACTTACAAATGGCAAATAGACATATGAAAAAATGCTCAACATCACTAATCATCAGAGAAATGCAAATAAAAACCACAATGAGATATCACCTCACCCCAGTCAGAATGGCTATCATCAACGAGACAAATACTAACAAGTGTTGGAGAGGCTGTGGAGAAAAAGGAACCCTCATACACTGTTGGTGGGAGTGCAGACTGGTGCAGCCGCTATGGAAGGCAGTGTGGAGGTTCCTCAAAAAATTACGAATAGAATTACCATATGACCCAGCAATCCCCCCCCTGGGTATCTACCCCCAAAATTTGAAAAAATTTACACATAAAGACACGTTGCTCCAATGTTCACTGCAGCTTGGTTTATGGTGGCCAAGACATGGAAACAACCAAAATGTCCTTCGATAGATGAATGGATAAATAAATTGTGGTATATATACACAATGGAATACTATTCGGCGGTAAGAAAGATGAAATAGGACCATTTGTGACAACATGGATGGATCTTGAGAGTATAATGCTAAGCGAAATGAGTCAGACAGAAAAAGCAGAGAACCCTATGATTTCACTGATATGTGGTATATAAACCAAAAACAACAAAAGAACAAGACAAACAAATGAGAATCAAGAACTCATAGATACAGACAATAGTTTAGTGGTTACCAGAGGGTAAGCGGTTGAGGGGAGGGAGATGAGGGTAAGGGGGATGAAATATATGGTGATGGAAGGAGAATTGACTCTGGGTGGTGAACACACAATGGGATTTATAGATGATATAATACAGAATTGTACACCTGAAATCTATGTTATTTCACTAAGAATTGTCACCCCAATAAATTTAAAAAATAAGATAAAATAAATAAAATAAAATTACATAGGTTTCAAGGGTTGTCATGAGTGCCTGTAAGTGACATTTCAGTCTCTTCCCGAAAGTCAAGAGGACATTAACCCCTCCACCGGGCCGTATGTCACTGTGTGGTACTCGTGACGTAAGTTGGGAACAAAGTCCTTTCACACAGGTTCAGGTAGAGTGAGTAGCACAGCTTTATTTTGGTACCAATGTCCCTCCAGAGGCCAATGCTCTCCTAAGCAGAGAAGATTATGCAGAATAGAATAGAATTTAATAATGAACCATGTCGCAGGGTCAATTGAGGTGGAGAAGGTCGCTGGTCCAGGAGAGACGGCAGGGCCCCGGACAGGTCTGAGGCAAGATGGTCTTGCAAGGAAGAACTTCAGAGAGTCCCGGAGTACTGTGGCTTGCACCCCACAGAGGACTGTCGGATTTCCCAGAGGAACATCGCAGTGGATCATTCCGGACTGTCTGGTTCAGAGCCTCGCAGAGGGTCTTTGCTCCCAGTCAGACCACTCATAGTATTGCTCTTGAACTCTGCTTTTGTCCTCTCTTCCTTGGACTTGTTTCCTCTTAGGTGAGAACCAGAAGTTGTTTTAGTGAACACGTTTACCACTCAATTTTGTTATGCTCAGTTTCACACATAAATATAATCATGCTGACTTACATGTTTATGCTCTAAACATAAACACGTTTACTTTCACTTTACTCTTATCAGTCTCACACATGTGCAGCCATAGTCCTGTTCCTACCAGTAAACAACTTGTTTTGCACACCTCAATCCGACATATGTGATACATTTTATATGCTCTATACAAGGGTACATTTCTGTATTACATCATCCATATATCACATTGTGTGATACCACCCAGAGTCACTTCTCCTTCCATCACCACATATTTGATCCTTTTACCCTCATCTACCACCCATCTCCCTGCTTACCCTCTGGTAACCACTAAACTATTGTCTGTGTCTATGAGTTTTTGTTTATTTGTCTGTCTTGTTCTTTGTTGCTTTCAGATCCCACATATCAGTGGAATCATATAGTTCTCGACTTTTTCTGTCTGACTTATTTTGCTTAGCATAATAATCTCAAGTTCCATCCATGTTGTCGCAAATGGCACTATTTCATCTTTTCTTATGGCAGAATAGCATTCCATTGTGTATATACACCACAATTTCTTTATCCATTTATCTACCGAAGGACACTTTGGTTGTTTCCAGTGCTGCAATGAACATCGGAGCACCTATACCAATGGAATAGAATTGAAAACCCAGAAATAAACCCACATAAATATGGGGAGATGATTTTTGACAAAGAAGCCAAAAACGTGCAAAGGAGAAAAGACAGCCTCTTCGATAAATGATGCTGGGAGAGTTGGAAAGCCAGGTGCAAAAGAATGAAACTAGACTGTTATCTGTCACCATGTAGCAAAATTACTCAAAACGGATCAAAGACCTAAATATAAGATCTGAAACAGTAAATTGCATAGAAGAAAACATAGGTACTAAACTTATGGGCTTTGGGTTCAAAGAGCATTTTATGAATTTGACTCCAAAGGCAAGGGAAGTAAAAGCTAAAATAAATGAATGGGACTATAGCAAACTAAAGAGCCTCTGCACAGCAAAAGAAACCATTGGCAAAATAAAGAGGCAACCAACCAAATGGGAGAAGACTTTTGTAAACAACACCTCTGATAAGGGACTAATACCCAAAATACGTAAGGAACTCATACAACTCAACAACAAAAAAACAAACAATCCAATTAAAAAACGGGCGGAGGACCTGAATAGACATTTCTCCAAAAAGGACATACAGATGGCTAATAGACATATGAAAAAATACTCAACATCACTAATTATCACAGAAATGAAAATGAAAATCACAATGAGATGTCACGTCATGGCTTTTTTGCCTCGCCTCGCCTCGCCTCACCAACAGAGGGCTATGAAAAGATTTTTTAGTAGGAGTGGAATAGAGCAAAACTTATAGTGTAAAAACTTAATTTCTGATATTGTGGAAGGCAAAGTAAAGGAAAAAAGGGTCTGAAGGAATTTTTGTCTTATGTCTTAAATGCTCATTCTGAGGTGGGGCCTGTCATGCACAAGCCCCTTCTCCACAGATAGAGCTTGCAATAAATATTTTTGTTTCTTTGTTCTTAAATGTGTACAATCAGATATTTGAATATAAGTGAAAGAATATGAGTGAGCCTGAAAATAATGAGAGAGATATCAGAACTTGGGAACAAATCACAGGGAAATGAAATCTGCATCCTTTCGCATGGTTTTTTCTCCATGAACCCTGGGAGGCACTCACACAAGAGCTGGAGAATCCTAAGAAATGCTTCTCCTGGTGAAAAACGTGATGGGGAAGAGCGCCTCTGTAGAAGGAGCATTGAACTCCACTGGGACACTTTCTCTCTACCTCCTCTTTTGAATAGGAGCCTTGATCTGTGGGGCAGGGGAACCAAACACTTTGCTCTTAGAATACTAGTGAAAAGAGATTGCAGCTGGAGAAGAGAACAAGACAATCTATCCTTAGTTGAGGGGCAGGGAAGTACTTGAATTACTAAGAGGATCAGCATGCTGCCTTGAAGGATATGATATCTGGATAAGATTTAACAAAAAAATCAGCAGGTCAAAAATTTAAGGAAAAATAGTATCTTTCAGTCGTAAAGTATCTCCATTAAATATTATTTATCGAGGGGGAAAAAGGAACTTCTCAATGAAAAAACATGGTAGACATTACGTTAATAAAATGACCAAGTTTAACATAACCAGTAATAATACAGATTTACATCATGCCCTCCCTGAAATTGTGCAGTGAGAAGGGCGTGTGACCTCTCTGATAGTCATCTCAAAAACCCATAACTGTATTGTACTTATAAGGATATATCAGACAAAATCAAAATTGAGGAGCTGCCTATAAAATAGCTGAGAATTACGCTTAACATGTGTCAAAGTCTTGAAAGTCAAGGAAAATCTGAGGAACTATTACAGATTAGAGGAGAACTATGGCAATCAAAGATTGGATTGGACTGGATCTTGAAACAGAAAGACAACACTTTAGGGGAAACTGGTGAAATCCAAATAAAGTCTCGAGTTTAGAAAACAGTATTGTACCAATGTTTATTTCTTTTTTTTAATTGAAGTTTGTTTGGGTGACAATTGTTAGTAAAGTTACATGGATTTCAGGTGTACAATTCTGTATTACATCATCTATAAATTCCATTGTGTGTTCACCTTCCATCACCATATATTTGATCCCTTTTACCCTTATCTACCACTCCCCTCCCCCCTTACCCTCTGGTAAAATGTTTACTTCTTAATTTTGATCATGCTAACATTAGGAAATTCTAGCTAATGGAAATAAGGGCACTGTGTACTATTTTTGTAGCTCTTCTCTAAATCTAAAATATTAAAATATTAGAAGCTATTTACATGTATAAATGTATGTCAAAATGTATGAATTTGAGGACACTAAGGAATCCAGGAAATACTGAAATGAGTTAGTATAAGTACCAAGAAAACCAGTAGAAGATCAGATTTTTGGAAAATGTGGTCCAGAGATAAAAATCAGATTCAATGGAATATATAATTATTGAGAGCTTAGAAAAATATTCCAGATGTAATAAATTCATGAAAGATAGATAATTCATTTAAATTTCATGACAGAACTTCCTTTTTGTGGGGCAGAGGAGTCACAGCAATGGACCTACAGAGTAGGGAATGGAATTCTAGCACCCTTCTTGGGTAGGGAGAGAACTCATGTACTTACCGACCGTCAGCCTCCTCCTGAGCCTTACAGGTGTCCTCATCTTAACGAAATGTGAAGTCAAGAGATTTTGGCTCTGGTTTGTGGGATAGGAAATGCAGGTGTACGTATCTTGTTTGAATTTGCATAGTTGACAAATCAGAATAGTGATTCAATAAATTACCCAAAAGAGTAGATAGGGGATGTAAGGGAGATCATCCTCATCTATCATATGGGGAAGGCAATAGTTAAAATATAACATCAATTGCAGAATAACGTTTAGATACAGAAGCAGTATTTGGAGAATAAACATTAATCACCCAAAGAACTCAAAAAGAAAAACTGATGGAGGGCATGTGTTGGACTTGTACAGGAAGGGCAAGATTGAGACAGACACGTATAGTTAGTTCTTTATTGTAAACCTATGATCTTTTACCACATATTTGGAGATATTTTGTTTGCAATATATAGCAAGTAATCTGTTAGAACCATAAAATGATGGGTAAGACAAATAAGTGTGAATATGTTTTTCTTTACATTCTTTTGTGTGTTTATGAGTATATACACATGCATGTGTGGGTATCTATTTAAATGTCAGATACACACACATAGATAGATACGTACGTACATAGATACGTAGATATAGATAGGAAAGAATCATATGCATTCCATATTATAGGTTACCAAATGTAATGCTAAATCACCAAGAAAGATTTTTAGCAATAGAGGCAGACAGTGAAATAGCTCATTTCATAAGCTCTTATATAAGAAAAGACTGCTTTTCTAAGTTGAAGACAAACATTGCGGGGCATATTCCTTTACACTGAAAAATCCTCAGCTCTCAAATCTAGAGCATATTTCAACCAAACTTTCCAAACCAATGTTATTACAACATGATTTATATAAAAGTCACTTGAGAATCACTTGTATTCTTTGATAGGTTGGCTGGAAATGGAATGCACACAGTCAGGCAACTTAAGAAAGCTTTATTGTAAGAGAGCAACAGTATATTGGCTGTGCAAAAGATGGCTACAATCCGGACTGCATGTCTAAAGGAGACTTCCAGTCCTGAAGAGGGGATGAGGAGGTTTTTATAGGGGCTGTGCAGACAGGATAGCATT
>NW_027669037.1:10000-15000 GCF_964194185.1 Rhinolophus hipposideros
AGGGTTAGGGGTTAGGGTTAGTGTTAGGGTTAGGGTTAGCGTTAGGGTTAGGGTTAGGGTTAGTGTTAGGGTTAGGTTTTGGGTTAGGGTTAGGGTTAGGGTTAGGGTTAGGGTTGGTGTTAAAGTTAGGGTTAGGATTAGGGTTGGTGTTAGGTTTAGGGTTAGGGTTAGGGTTAGGGTTAGGGTTAGGCGTTAGGGTTAGGGTTAGAGTTAGGTTAGGGTTAGGTTTAGGGTTAGGGTTAGGGTTAGGGTTAGGGTTAGGTTACCCCGAGAACTACCCCTCGCCCTAGGGTTAGGGTTAGGGTTAGGGTTAGGGTTAGTGTTAGGTTTAGGGTTAGGGTTAGGGTTAGGGTTACGGTTTAGGGTTAGGAATAGAGTTAGGGTTGGTGTTAAGTTTAGGGTTAGGGTTAGGGTTGGTGTTAGGTTTAGGGTAAGGTTTAGGGTTAGGTTTAGAGGTTAGGGTTAGGGTTAGTGTTAGGGTTAGGGTTAGGTTTAGGGTTAGTGTTAGGGTTAGGGTTAGGGTTAGGGTTGGTGTTAGGTTTAGGGTTTAGGTTTAGGGTTAGGGTTAGGGTTAGGGGTTAGGGTTAGGGTTATAGTTAGGTTAGGGTTAGGGTTAGGGTTAGGGTTAGGTTACCCCAAGCACTACCCCTCGCCCTATGGTTAGGGTTAGGGTTAGGGTTAGGGTTAGTGTTAGGGTTAGGTTTAGGGTTAGGCTTAGGGTTAGGGTTAGGGGTTAGGGTTAGGGTTAAGGTTAGGGTTATGCTTTAGGGTTAGAGTTAGGTTAGGGTTAGGTTTAGGTTTTGGGTTAGGGTTAGGGTTAGGGTTAGGTATAGTGTTAGGGTTAGGGTTAGGGTTAGGGTTAGGGTTAGGGTTAGAGTTAGGTTAGGGTTAGGGTTAGGGTTAGGGTTAGGTTTAAAGTTAGGGTTGGTGTTAGGGTTAGGGTTAGGGTTAGGGTTGGTGTTAGGTTTAGGGTTAGGTTTAAAGTTAGGGGTAGGGTTAGGGTTAGGTTTAGGGTTAGGTTAGGGTTAGGGTTAGGGTTATGGTTTGGGTTAGGGTTAGGGTTAGTGTTAGGGTTAGGGTTAGGTTAGGGTTAGGGTTTAGGGTTAGGAGTAGGGTTAGGGTTGGTGTTAGGGTTAGTGTTAGGGTTAGGGTTAGGGTTGGTGTTAGGGTTAGGGTTAGGGTTAGGGTTAGTGTTAGGTTTATGGTTAGGGGTTAGGGTTAGGGTTAGTGTTAGGGTTAGGGTTAGGGTTAGGTATAGGTTGAGGGTTAGGGTTAGGGTTAGGTTTAGGGTTAGGGGTTATGGTTAGGGTTAGTGTTAGGGTTAGGGTTAGGGTTAGGGTTAGGGTTAGGGTTAGGGTTAGTGTTAGTGTTAGGTTTAGGGTTAGGGTTCGTGTTAGGGTTAGGGTTAGGGTTTAGGGTTAATGTTAGGGTTGGTGTTAAGGTTAGGGTTAGGGTTAGGGTTAGGGTTAAAAGTTAGTGTTAGGGTTAGTGTTAGGGTTTGGGTTAGGGTTAGGTTTAGAGTTAGGGTTTAGGGTTAGGGGTAGGGTTAGGGTTGGTTTTAGGGTTAGGGTTAGAGTTAGGGTTGGTGTTAGGTTAAGGGATAGGGTAAGGGTTAGGGTTAGGATTAGGGTTAGGGGTTAGGGTTAGGGTTAGGGTTAGTGTTAGCGTTAGGGTTAGGGTTAGGGTTAGGGTTAGGGTTTAGAGTTAGAGTTACGTTAGGGTTAGGGTTAGGGTTTAGAGTTAGAGTTAGGTTAGCGTTAGGGTTAGGTTTTGGGTTAGTGTTAGGGTTAGGTTTAGGGGTCGTGTTAGGGTTAGGGTTAGGGTTAGGTTTAGGGTTGGTGTTGGGTTTAGGGTTAGGCTTAGGGGTTAGGGTTAGGGTTAGGCTTTGGGTTTGGGTTAGGTATAGGGTTAGGATTAGGGTTAGGTTTAGGGTTTAGAGTTAAAGTTAGGTTAGGGTTAGGGTTAGGGTTAGGATTAGGGGTTAAAGTTAGGGTTAGTGTTAGGGTTAGGGTTAGGGTTATGGGTTAGGGTTAGGGTTAGAGTTAGCTTAGGGTTAGGGTTAGGGTTAGGGTTAGGGTTAGGGTTGGTGTTAGGTTTAGGGTTAGGTTTAGGGTTAGGGTTGGTGTTAGGTTTAGGGTTAGGGTTAGGGTTAGGGTTAGGGTTAGGGTTAGGCTTTGGGTTAGGGTTAGGTATAGGGTTAGGGTTGAGGTTAGGTTTAGGGTTTAGAGTTAGAGTTAGGTTAGGGTTAGGGTTAGGTTTTGGGTTAGGTTTAGGGTTAGGGTTAGGGTTGGTGTTAGGGTTAGGGTTAGGTTTAGGTTTAGGGTTAGGGTTAGGGGTTAGGGTTAGTGTTAGTGTTAGTTTAGTGTTAGGGTTATGGTTAGGGTTAGGGTTAGGGTTAGGGTTAGGTTTTGGGTTAGGGTTAGGGTTAGGGTTACGGTTAGGGGTTAAAGTTAGGGTTAGTGTTAGGGTTAGGGTTAGGGTTATGGGTTAGGGTTAGGGTTAGAGTTAGCTTAGGGTTGGTGTTAGGTTTAGGGTTAGGGTTAGTGTTAGGGTTAGGGATAGGGTTGGTGTTAGGTTTAGGGTTAGGGTTAGGGGTTAGGGTTAGTGGTAGGGTTAGCGTTAGGGTTAGGGTTAGGGTTAGGGATAGGGTTAGGTTTAGGGTTAGGGTTAGGGGTTAGGGTTAGTGTTAGGGTTAGCGTTAGGGTTAGGGTAAGGGTTCGGGTTAGGGATAGGTTTTGGGTTAGGGTTAGGGTTAGGGTTAGGGTTAGGGTTAGGGTTTAGGGTTAGAGTTAGGTTAGCGTTAGGGATAGGTTTTGGGTTAGGGTTAGGGTTAGGTTTAGGGTTAGGGTTAGGGTTAGGGGTACGGTTTAGGGTTAGGAATAGAGTTAGGGTTGGTGTTAAGGTTTGGGTTAGGGTTAGGGTTGGTGTTAGGTTTAGGGTTAGCTTTAGGGTTAGGGTTAGCGGTTAGAGTTAGGGTTAGTGTTAGGGTTAGGGTTAGGGTTAGGTTTAGGGTTAGTGTTAGGGTTAAGGTTAGGGTTAGGGTTAGGGTTAGGTTTTGTGTTAGGGTTAGGGTTAGGGTTAGGGTTAGGGTTAGGGTTAGGGTTTGTGTGAGGGTTAGGGTTGGTGTTAGGTTTAGGGTTAGGTTTATTGTTAGGGTTAGGGGTTAGGGTTAGTGTTAGGGTTAGGGTTAGCGTTAGGGTTAGGGTTAGGGTTAGTGTTAGGGTTAGGTTTTGGGTTAGGGTTAGGGTTAGGGTTAGGGTTAGGGTTGGTGTTAAAGTTAGGGTTAGGATTAGGGTTAGGTTACCCCGAGAACTACCCCTCGCCCTAGGGTTAGGGTTAGGGTTAGGGTTAGGGTTAGGGTTAGTGTTAGGTTTAGGGTTAGGGTTAGGTTTAGGGTTACGGTTTAGGGTTAGGAATAGAGTTAGGGTTGGTGTTAAGGTTAGGGTTAGGGTTAGGGTTGGTGTTAGTTTTAGGGTAAGGTTTAGGGTTAGGTTTAGCGGTTAGGGTTAGGGTTAGTGTTAGGGTTAGGGTTAGGTTTAGGGTTAGTGTTAGGGTTAGGGTTAGGGTTAGGGTTGGTGTTAGGTTTAGGGTTTAGGTTTAGGTATAGGGTTAGGGTTAGGGGTTAGGGTTAGGTTTAGAATTAGGTTAGGGTTAGGGTTAGGGTTAGGGTTAGGTTACCCCAAGCACTACCCCTCGCCCTAGGGTTAGGGTTAGGGTTAGGGTTAGGGTTAGGGTTAGTGTTAGGGTTAGGTTTAGGGTTAGGCTTAGGGTTAGGGTTAGGGGTTAGGGTTAGGGTTAAGGTTAGGGTTATGCTTTAGGGTTAGAGTTAGGTTAGGGTTAGGTTTAGGTTTTGGGTTAGGGTTAGGGTTAGGGTTAGGTATAGTGTTAGGGTTAGGGTTAGGGTTAGGGGTTAGGGTTAGGGTTAGAGTTAGGTTAGGGTTAGGGTTAGGGTTAGGGTTAGGGTTAGGTTTAAAGTTAGGGTTGGTGTTAGGGTTAGGGTTAGGGTTAGGGTTGGTGTTAGGTTTAGGATTAGGTTTAAAGTTAGGGGTAGGGTTAGGGTTAGGTTTAGGGTTAGGTTAGGGTTAGGGTTAGGGTTATGGTTTGGGTTAGGGTTAGGGTTAGTGTTAGGGTTAGGGTTAGGTTAGGGTTAGGGTTTAGGGTTAGGAGTAGGGTTAGGGTTGGTGTTAGGTTTAGGGTTAGGGTTAGGGTTAGGGTTTAGAGTTAGAGTTACGTTAGGGTTAGGGTTAGGGTTTAGAGTTAGAGTTAGGTTAGCGTTAGGGTTAGGTTTTGGGTTAGTGTTAGGGTTAGGTTTAGGGGTCGTGTTAGGGTTAGGGTTAGGGTTAGGTTTAGGGTTGGTGTTGGGTTTAGGGTTAGGGTTAGGGTTAGGGTTAGGGTTAGGGTTAGGGTTAAGTTTAGGGTTAGGGTTAGGGGTTAGGGTTAGTGTTAGGGTTAGCGTTAGGGTTAGGGTTAGGTTTTGGGTTAGGGTTAGGGTTAGGGTTAGGGTTAGGGTTAGGGTTAGGGTTGGTGTTAGGGTTAGGGTTAGGGTTAGGGTTGGTGTTAGGTTTAGGGTTAGGTTTAGGGTTAGGGTTAGGGTTAGGGTTAGCGTTAGGGTTAGGGTTAGGGTTAGCGTTAGGGTTAGGGTTAGGTTTTGGGTTAGGGTTAGGGTTAGGTTTAGGGTTAGGGTTAGGGTTAGGGTTACGGTTTAGGGTTAGGAATAGAGTTAGGGTTGGTGTTAAGGTTAGGGTTAGGGTTAGGGTTGGTGTTAGGTTTAGGGTTAGGTTAAGGGTTAGGGTTAGCGGTTAGAGTTAGGGTTAGTGTTAGGGTTAGGGTTAGGTTTAGGGTTAGTGTTAGGGTCAGGGTTAGGGTTAGGGTTAGGTTTTGGGTTAGAGTTAGGGTTAGGGTTAGGGTTAGGGTTTAGGGTTAGAGTTAGGTTAGCCTTAGGGTTACGTTTTGGGTTAGGGTTAGGGTTAGGGTTGGTGTTAGGGTTAGGGTTAGGGTTA
>NW_027669037.1:20000-25000 GCF_964194185.1 Rhinolophus hipposideros
GGTTAGGTTTAGGGTTAGGGTTAGGGTTAGGGTTTAGGGTTAGAGTTAGGTTAGCGTTAGGGTTAGGTTTTGGGTTAGTGTTAGGGTTAGGGTTAGGGTTCGTGTTAGGGTTAGGGTTAGGGTTAGGGTTAGGGTTGTTTTTGGGTTTAGTGTTAGGGTTAGAATTAGGGTTAGTGTTAGGGTTAGGGGTTAGGGTTAGGGTTAGAGTTAGGTTAGGGTTAGGGTTAGGGTTAGGGTTAGGTTACCCCGAGCACTACCCCTCGCCCTAGGGTTAGGGTTAGGGTTAGGGTTAGGGTTAGGGTTAGGGTTAGGGTTAGTGTTAGGGTTAGGGTTAGTGTTAGGGTTAGGGTTAGGGTTAGGCTTAGGGTTAGGGTTAGGTGTTAGGGTTAGGGTTAAGGTTAGGGTTATGCTTTAGGGTTAGAGTTAGGTTAGGGTTAGGTTTAGGTTTTGGGTTAGGGTTAGGGTTAGGGTTAGGTTTAGTGTTAGGGTTAGGGTTAGGTTTAGGGGTTAGGGTTAGGGTTAGAGTTAGGTTAGGGTTAGGGTTAGGGTTAGGGTTAAAGTTAGGGTTAGTGTTAGGGTTAGGGTTAGGTTTAGGGTTAGTGTTAGGGTTAGGGTAAGGGTTAGGGTTAGGTTTTGGGTTAGAGTTAGGGTTAGGGTTAGGGTTAGGGTTTAGGGTTAGAGTTAGGTTAGCCTTAGGGTTACGTTTTGGGTTAGGGTTAGGGTTAGGGTTGGTGTTAGGGTTAGGGTTAGGGTTAGGGTTGGTGTTAGGTTTAGGGTTAGGATTAGTGTTAGGGTTAGGGTTAGGGTTAGGGTTAGGTTTAGGGGTTAGGGTTAGGGTTAGTGTTAGGGTTAGGTTTTGGGTTAGGGTTAGTGTAGGGTTAGGGTTAGGGTTAGGGTTAGGGTTAGAGTTAGGGTTAGGGTTAGTGTTAGGGTTAGGGTTAGGGTTACGGTTTAGGGTTAGGAATAGAGTTAGGGTTGGTGTTAAGGTTAGGGTTAGGGTTAGGGTTGGTGTTAGGTTTTGGGTTAGGTTAAGGGTTAGGGTTAGCGGTTAGAGTTAGGGTTAGTGTTAGGGTTAGGGTTAGGTTTAGGGTTAGTGTTAGGGTTAGGGTTAGGGTTAGGGTTAGGGTTAGGTTTTGGGTTAGAGTTAGGGTTAGGGTTAGGGTTAGGGTTTAGGGTTAGAGTTAGGTTAGCCTTAGGGTTACGTTTTGGGTTAGGGTTAGGGTTAGGGTTGGTGTTAGGGTTAGGGTTAGGGTTAAGGTTGGTGTTAGGTTTAGGGTTAGGGTTAGGGTTAGGGTTAGGGTTAGGGTTAGGGTTAGGGTTAGGGGTTAGGGTTAGGGTTAGTGTTAGGGTTAGGTTTTGGGTTAGGGTTAGTGTAGGGTTAGGGTTAGGGTTAGGGTTAGGGTTAGTGTTAGGGTTAGGGTTAGGTTTTAGGGTTAGGGTTAGGGTTAGGGTTGGTGTTAGGGTTAGGGTTAGGGTTAGGTTTGGTGTTAGGTTTAGGGTTAGGGTTAGGGTTAGGGTTATGGTTTAGAGTTAGAGTTAGGTTAGGGTTAGGGTTAGGGTTTAGAGTTAGAGTTAGGTTAGCGTTAGGGTTAGGTTTTGGGTTAGTGTTAGGGTTAGGGTTAGGGTTCGTGTTAGGGTTAGGGTTAGGGTTAGGGTTAGGGTTGGTGTTGGGTTTAGGGTTAGGGTTAGGGGTTAGGGTTAGGGTTAGGCTTTGTGTTTAGGTTAGGTATAGGGTTAGGGTTAGGGTTAGGTTTAGGGTTTAGAGTTAGAGTTACGTTAGGGTTAGGGTTAGGGTTAGGGTTAGGGTTAGGGGTTAAAGTTAGGGGTAGTGTTAGGGTTAGGGTTAGGGTTATGGGTTAGGGTTAGGGTTAGAGTTAGGTTAGGGTTAGGGTTAGGGTTAGGGTTAGGGTTAGGGTTGGTGTTAGGTTTAGGGTTAGGTTTAGGGTTAGGGTTAGGGGTTAGGGTTAGTGTTAGGGTTAGGGTTAGCGTTAGGGTTAGGGTTAGGGTTAGGGTTAGGGTTAGGGTTAGGGTTGGTGTTAGGTTTAGGGTAAGGTTATGGTTAGGTTTAGGGTTAGGGTTAGGGTTAGGTTTAGGGTTAGGGTTAGGGGTTAGGGTTAGTGTTAGGGTTAGCGTTAGTGTTAGGGTTAGGTTTTGGGTTAGGGTTAGGGTTAGGTTTAGGGTTAGGGTTAGGGTTAGGGTTACGGTTTAGGGTTAGGAATAGAGTTAGGGTTGGTGTTAAGTTTAGGGTTAGGGTTAGGGTTGGTGTTAGTTTTAAGGTTAGGTTTAGGGTTAAGGTTAGCGGTTAGAGTTAGGGTTAGTGTTAGGGTTAGGGTTAGGTTTAGGGTTAGTGTTAGGGTTAGGGTTAGGGTTAGTGTTAGGGTTAGGTTTTGGGTTAGGGTTAGGGTTAGGGTTAGGGTTAGGGTTTAGGGTTAGAGTTAGGTTAGCGTTAGGGTTACGTTTTGGGTTAGGTTTAGGGTTAGGGTTAGGGTTGGTGTTAAGTCTAGGGTTAGGGTTAGGTTATGGTTAGGGTTAGGGTTAGGGGTTAGGTTTAGGGTTAGAGTTAGGTTAGGGTTAAAGTTAGGGTTAGGGTTAGGGTTAGGGTTAGGGTTAGGGTTAGGTTACCCCGAGAACTACCCCTCGCCCTAGGGTTAGGGTTAGGGTTAGGGTTAGGGTTAGGGTTAGTGTTAGGTTTAGGGTTAGGGTTAGGGTTAGTGTTAGGGTTAGGGTTAGGGTTAGGGTTAGGGTTAGGGTTAGGGTTAGGCTTTGGGTTAGGGTTAGGTATAGGGTTAGGGTTAGGGTTAGGTTTAGGGTTTAGAGTTAGAGTTAGGTTAGGGTTAGGGTTAGGTTTTGGGTTAGGTTTAGGGTTAGGGTTAGGGTTGGTGTTAGGGTTAGGGTTAGGTTTAGGTTTAGGGTTAGGGTTAGGGGTTAGGGTTAGTGTTAGTGTTAGTTTAGTGTTAGGGTTATGGTTAGGGTTAGGGTTAGGGTTAGGGTTAGGTTTTGGGTTAGGGTTAGGGTTAGGGTTAGGGTTTAAAGTTAGGGTTAGTGTTAGGGTTAGGGTTAGGGTTATGGGTTAGGGTTAGGGTTAGAGTTAGGTTAGGGTTGGTGTTAGGTTTAGGGTTAGAGTTAGGGTTAGGGTTAGGGATAGGGTTGGTGTTAGGTTTAGGGTTAGGGTTAGGGGTTAGGGTTAGTGTTAGGGTTAGCGTTAGGGTTAGGGTTAGGGTTAGGGTTAGGGATAGGGTTAGGCTTAGGGTTAGGGTTAGGGTTTAGGGTTAGTGTTAGGGTTAGCGTTAGGGTTAGGGTTAGGGTTCGGGTTAGGGATAGGTTTTGGGTTAGGTTTAGGGTTAGGGTTTGGGTTAGGGTTAGGGTTTAGGGTTAGAGTTAGATTAGCGTTAGGGATAGGTTTTGTGTTAGTGTTAGGGTTAGGGTTAGGGTTCGTGTTAGGGTAAGGGTTAGGGTTAGGGTTAGGGTTGTTGTTGGGTTTAGGGTTAGGGTTAAGGTTAGGGTTAGTGTTAGGGTTAGGGGTTAGGGTTAGGGTTAGAGTTAGGTTAGGGTTAGGGTTAGGGTTAGGGTTAGGTTACCCCGAGCACTACCCCTCGCCCTAGGGTTAGGGTTAGGGTTAGGGTTAGGGTTAGGGTTAGTGTTAGGGTTAGGGTTAGGGTTAGTGTTAGGGTTAGGGTTAGGGTTAGGCTTAGGGTTAGGGTTAGGGGTTAGGGTTAGGGTTAAGGTTAGGGTTATGCTTTAGGGTTAGAGTTAGGTTAGGGTTAGGTTTAGGTTTTGGGTTAGGGTTAGGGTTAGGGTTAGGTTTAGTGTTAGTGTTAGGGTTAGGGTTAGGGGTTAGGGTTAGGGTTAGAGTTAGGTTAGGGTTAGGGTTAGGGTTAGGGTTAGGATTAAAGTTAGGGTTGGTGTTAGGGTTAGGGTTAGGGTTAGGGTTGGTGTTAGGTTTAGGGTTAGGTTTAGGGTTAGGGTTAGGGTTAGGTTTAGGGTTAGGTTAGGGTTACGGTTAGGGTTAGGGTTTGGGGTTAGGGTTAGGGTTAGAGTTAGGTTAGGGTTAGGGTTAGGGTTAGGGTTAGGGTTAGAATTAGGTTTAGGTTTAGGATTAGGGTTAGGGGTTAGGGTTAGTGTTAGTGTTAGTTTAGTGTTAGGGTTATGGTTAGGGTTAGGGTTAGGGTTAGGGTTAGGTTTTGGGTTAGGGTTAGGGTTAGGGTTAGGGTTAGGGGTTAAAGTTAGGGTTAGTGTTAGGGTTAGGGTTAGGGTTATGGGTTAGGGTTAGGGTTAGAGTTAGGTTAGGGTTGTTGTTAGGTTTAGGGTTAGGGTTAGGGTTAGGGTTAGGGTTAGAGTTAGGGATAGGGTTGGTGTTAGATTTAGGGTTAGGGTTAGGGGTTAGGGTTAGTGTTACGGTTAGCGTTAGGGTTAGGGTTAGGGTTAGGGTTAGGGTTGGTGTTAGGTTTAGGGTTAGGGTTAGGGTTAGGGTTAGGGTTAGGGTTAGGGATAGGGTTAGGTTTAGGGTTAGGTTTAGGGGTTAGGGTTAGTGTTAGGGTTAGCGTTAGGGTTAGGTTTAGGGTTAGGGTTAGGGTTAGGTTTTGGGTTAGGGTTAGGTTTAGGGTTAGGGTTAGGGTTAGGGTTTAGGGTTAGAGTTAGGTTAGCGTTAGGGTTAGGTTTTGGGTTAGAGTTAGGGTTAGGGTTAGGGTTAGGTTACCCCGAGAACTACCCCTCGCCCTAGGGTTAGGGTTAGGGTTAGGGTTAGGGTTAGGGTTAGTGTTAGGTTTAGGGTTAGGGTTAGGGTTAGTGTTAGGGTTAGGGTTAGGGATAGGGTTAGGGTTAGGGTTAGGGTTAGGCTTTGGGTTAGGGTTAGGTATAGGGTTAGGGTTAGGGTTAGGTTTAGGGTTTAGAGTTAGAGTTAGGTTAGGGTTAGGGTTAGGTTTTGGGTTAGGTTTAGGGTTAGGGTTAGGGTTGGTGTTAGGGTTAGGGTTAGGTTTAGGTTTAGGGTTAGGGTTAGGGGT
>NW_027669037.1:30000-35000 GCF_964194185.1 Rhinolophus hipposideros
GGGTTAGGGTTAGGGTTAGGGTTAGGGTTAGAGGTTAGGGTTTAGGGTTAGAGTTAGATTAGCGTTAGGGATAGGTTTTGTGTTAGTGTTAGGGTTAGGGTTAGGGTTCGTGTTAGGGTTAGGGTTAGGGTTAGGGTTAGGGTTGTTGTTGGGTTTAGGGTTAGGGTTAGGGTTAGGGTTAGTGTTAGGGTTAGGGGTTAGGGTTAGGGTTAGAGTTAGGTTAGGGTTAGGGTTAGGGTTAGGGTTAGGTTACCCCGAGCACTACCCCTCGCCCTAGGGTTAGGGTTAGGGTTAGGGTTAGGGTTAGTGTTAGGGTTAGGGTTAGGGTTAGTGTTAGGGTTAGGGTTAGGGTTAGGCTTAGGGTTAGGTTTAGGGGTTAGGGTTAGGGTTAAGGTTAGGGTTATGCTTTAGGGTTAGAGTTAGGTTAGGGTTAGGTTTAGGTTTTGGGTTAGGGTTAGGGTTAGGGTTAGGTTTAGTGTTAGGGTTAGGGTTAGGGTTAGGGGTTAGGGTTAGGGTTAGAGTTAGGTTAGGGTTAGGGTTAGGGTTAGGGTTAGGGTTAAAGTTAGGGTTGGTGTTAGGGTTAGGGTTAGGGTTAGGGTTGGTGTTAGGTTTAGGGTTAGGTTTAGGGTTAGGGTTAGGTTTAGGGTTAGGTTTAGGGTTAGGTTAGGGTTACGGTTAGGGTTAGGGTTTGGGGTTAGGGTTAGGGTTAGAGTTAGGTTAGGGTTAGGGTTAGGGTTAGGGTTAGGGTTAGGGTTAGGTTTAGGTTTAGGGTTAGGGTTAGGGGTTAGGGTTAGTGTTAGTGTTAGTTTAGTGTTAGGGTTATGGTTAGGGTTAGGGTTAGGGTTAGGGTTAGGTTTTGGGTTAGGGTTAGGGTTAGGGTTAGGGTTAGGGGTTAAAGTTAGGGTTAGTGTTAGGGTTAGGGTTAGGGTTATGGGTTAGGGTTAGGGTTAGAGTTAGGTTAGGGTTGTTGTTAGGTTTAGGGTTAGGGTTAGGGTTAGGGTTAGGGTTAGAGTTAGGGATAGGGTAGGTGTTAGATTTAGGGTTAGGGTTAGGGGTTAGGGTTAGTGTTAGGGTTAGCGTTAGGGTTAGGGTTAGGGTTAGGGTTAGGGTTGGTGTTAGGTTTAGGGTTAGGGTTAGGGTTAGGGTTAGGGTTAGGGTTAGGGATAGGGTTAGGTTTAGGGTTAGGGTTAGGGGTTAGGGTTAGTGTTAGGGTTAGCGTTAGGGTTAGGTTTAGGGTTAGGGTTAGGGTTAGGTTTTGGGTTAGGGTTAGGTTTAGGGTTAGGGTTAGGGTTAGGGTTTAGGGTTAGAGTTAGGTTAGCGTTAGGGTTAGGTTTTGGGTTAGTGTTAGGGTTAGGGTTAGGGTTACGGTTTAGGGTTAGGAATAGAGTTAGGGTTGGTGTTAAGGTTAGGGTTAGGGTTAGGGTTGGTGTTAGGTTTAGGGTTAGGTTAAGGGTTAGGGTTAGCGGTTAGAGTTAGGGTTAGTGTAAGGGTTAGGGTTAGGTTTAGGGTTAGTGTTAGGGTTAGGGTTAGGGTTAGGGTTAGGTTTTGGGTTAGAGTTAGGGTTAGGGTTAGGGTTAGGGTTTAGGGTTAGAGTTAGGTTAGCCTTAGGGTTACGTTTTGGGTTAGGGTTAGGGTTAGGGTTGGTGTTAGGGTTAGGGTTAGGGTTAGGGTTGGTGTTAGGTTTAGGGTTAGGGTTAGGGTTAGGGTTAGGGTTAGGGTTAGGGTTAGGGTTAGGGGTTAGGGTTAGGGTTAGTGTTAGGGTTAGGTTTTGGGTTAGGGTTAGTGTAGGGTTAGGGTTAGGGTTAGGGTTAGGGTTAGTGTTAGGGTTAGGGTTAGGGTTTAGGGTTAGGGTTAGGGTGAGGGTTGGTGTTAGGGTTAGGGTTAGGGTTAGGTTTGGTGTTAGGTTTAGGGTTAGGGTTAGGGTTAGGGTTATGGTTTAGAGTTAGAGTTAGGTTAGGGTTAGGGTTAGGGTTTAGAGTTAGAGTTAGGTTAGCGTTAGGGTTAGGTTTTGGGTTAGTGTTAGGGTTAGGGTTAGGGTTCGTGTTAGGGTTAGGGTTAGGGTTAGGGTTAGGGTTGGTGTTGGGTTTAGGGTTAGGGTTAGGGGTTAGGATTAGGGTTAGGCTTTGTGTTTAGGTTAGGTATAGGGTTAGGGTTAGGTTTAGGGTTTAGAGTTAGAGTTAGGTTAGGGTTAGGGTTAGGGTTAGGGTTAGGGTTAGGGTTAGGGGTTAAAGTTAGGGTTAGTGTTAGGGTTAGGGTTAGGGTTATGGGTTAGGGTTAGGGTTAGAGTTAGGTTAGGGTTAGGGTTAGGGTTAGGGTTAGGGTTGGTGTTAGGTTTAGGGTTAGGTTTAGGGTTAGGGTTAGGGGTTAGGGTTAGGGTTAGGGTTAGGGTTAGGGGTTAAAGTTAGGGTTAGTGTTAGGGTTAGGGTTAGGGTTATGGGTTAGTGTTAGGGTTAGAGTTAGGTTAGGGTTGGTGTTAGGTTTAGGGTTAGGGTTAGGGTTAGGGTTAGGGTTAGGGTTGGTGTTAGGTTTAGGGTAAGGTTAGGGTTAGGTTTAGGGTTAGGGTTAGGGTTAGGTTTAGGGTTAGGGTTAGGGGTTAGGGTTAGTGTTAGGGTTAGCGTTAGTATTAGGGTTAGGTTTTGGGTTAGGGTTAGGGTTAGGTTTAGGGTTAGGGTTAGGGTTAGGGTTACGGTTTAGGGTTAGGAATAGAGTTAGGGTTGGTGTTAAGTTTAGGGTTAGGGTTAGGGTTGGTGTTAGTTTTAAGGTTAGGTTTAGGGTTAAGGTTAGCGGTTAGAGTTAGGGTTAGTGTTAGGGTTAGGGTTAGGTTTAGGGTTAGTGTTAGGGTTAGGTTTAGTGTTAGGGTTAGGGTTAGGTTTTGGGTTAGGGTTAGGGTTAGGGTTAGGGTTTAGGGTTAGAGTTAGGTTAGCGTTAGGGTTACGTTTTGGGTTAGGGTTAGGGTTAGGGTTAGGGTTGTTGTTAGGGTTAGGGTTAGGGTTAGGGTTGGTGTTAAGTCTAGGGTTAGGGTTAGGTTATGGTTAGGGTTAGGGTTAGGGGTTAGGTTTAGGGTTAGAGTTAGGTTAGGGTTAAAGTTAGGGTTAGGGTTAGGGTTAGGGTTAGGGTTAGGTTACCCCGAGAACTACCCCTCGCCCTAGGGTTAGGGTTAGGGTTAGGGTTAGGGTTAGGGTTAGTGTTAGGTTTAGGGATAGGGTTAGGGTTAGTGTTAGGGTTAGGGTTAGGGTTAGGGTTAGGGTTAGGGTTAGGCTTTGGGTTAGGGTTAGGTATAGGGTTAGGGTTAGGGTTAGGTTTAGGGTTTAGAGTTAGAGTTAGGTTAGGGTTAGGGTTAGGTTTTGGGTTAGGTTTAGGGTTAGGGTTAGGGTTGGTGTTAGGGTTAGGGTTAGGTTTAGGTTTAGGGTTAGGGTTAGGGGTTAGGGTTAGTGTTAGTGTTAGTTTAGTGTTAGGGTTATGGTTAGGGTTAGGGTTAGGGTTAGGTTTTGGGTTAGGGTTAGGGTTAGGGTTAGGGTTAGGGGTTAAAGTTAGGGTTAGTGTTAGGGTTAGGGTTAGGGTTATGGGTTAGTGTTAGGGTTAGAGTTAGGTTAGGGTTGGTGTTAGGTTTAGGGTTAGGGTTAGGGTTAGGGTTAGGGATAGGGTTGGTGTTAGGTTTAGGGTTAGGGTTAGGGGTTAGGGTTAGTGTTAGGGTTAGCGTTAGGGTTAGGGTTAGGGTTAGGGTTAGGGATAGGGTTAGGTTTAGGGTTAGGGTTAGGGGTTAGGGTTAGTGTTAGGGTTAGCGTTAGGGTTAGGGTTAGGGTTCGGGTTAGGGATAGGTTTTGGGTTAGGGTTAGGGTTAGGGTTAGGGTTAAGGTTAGGGTTTAGGGTTAGAGTTAGGTTAGCGTTAGGGATAGGTTTTGGGTTATTGTTAGGGTTAGGGTTAGGGTTCGTGTTAGGGTTAGGGTTAGGGTTAGGGTTAGGGTTGTTGTTGGGTTTAGGGTTAGGGTTAGGGTTAGGGTTAGTGTTAGGTTTAGGGGTTAGGGTTAGCGTTAGAGTTAGGTTAGGGTTAGGGTTAGGGTTAGGGTTAGGTTACCCCGAGCACTACCCCTCGCCCTAGGGTTAGGGTTAGGGTTAGGGTTAGGGTTAGTGTTAGGGTTAGGGTTAGGGTTAGTGTTAGGGTTAGGGTTAGGGTTAGGCTTAGGGTTAGGGTTAGGGGTTAGGGTTAGGGTTAAGGTTAGGGTTATGCTTTAGGGTTAGAGTTAGGTTAAAGTTAGGTTTAGGTTTTGGGTTAGGGTTAGGGTTAGGGTTAGGTTTAGTGTTAGGGTTAGGGTTAGTGTTAGGGGTTAGGGTTAGGGTTAGAGTTAGGTTAGGGTTAGGGTTAGGGTTAGGGTTAGGGTTAAAGTTAGGGTTGGTGTTAGGGTTAGGGTTAGGGTTAGGGTTGGTGTTAGGTTTAGGGTTAGGTTTAGGGTTAGGGTTAGGGTTAGGGTTAGGTTTAGGGTTAGGTTAGGGTTACGGTTAGGGTTAGGGTTTGGGGTTAGGGTTAGGGTTAGAGTTAGGTTAGGGTTAGGGTTAGGGTTAGGGTTAGGGTTAGGGTTAGGTTTAGGTTTAGGGTTAGGGTTAGGGGTTAGGGTTAGTGTTAGTGTTAGTTTAGTGTTAGGGTTATGGTTAGGGTTAGGGTTAGGGTTAGGGTTAGGTTTTGGGTTAGGGTTAGGGTTAGGGTTAGGGTTAGGGGTTAAAGTTAGGGTTAGTGTTAGGGTTAGGGTTAGGGTTATGGGTTAGGGTTAGGGTTAGAGTTAGGTTAGGGTTGTTGTTAGGTTTAGGGTTAGGGTTAGGGTTAGGGTTAGGGTTAGAGTTAGGGATAGGGTTGGTGTTAGATTTAGGGTTAGGGTTAGGGGTTAGGGTTAGTGTTAGGGTTAGCGTTAGGGTTAGGGTTAGGGTTAGGGTTAGGGTTGGTGTTAGGTTTAGGGTTAGGGTTAGGGTTAGGGTTAGGGTTAGGGTTAGGGATAGGGTTAGGTTTA
>NW_027669037.1:37500-49781 GCF_964194185.1 Rhinolophus hipposideros
TTAGGGTTACGTTTTGGGTTAGGGTTAGGGTTAGGGTTGGTGTTAGGGTTAGGGTTAGGGTTAGGGTTGGTGTTAGGTTTAGGGTTAGGGTTAGGGTTAGGGTTAGGGTTAGGGTTAGGGTTAGGGTTAGGGGTTAGGGTTAGGGTTAGTGTTAGGGTTAGGTTTTGGGTTAGGGTTAGTGTAGGGTTAGGGTTAGGGTTAGGGTTAGGGTTAGTGTTAGGGTTAGGGTTAGGTTTTAGGGTTAGGGTTAGGGTTAGGGTTGGTGTTAGGGTTAGGGTTAGGGTTAGGTTTGGTGTTAGGTTTAGGGTTAGGGTTAGGGTTAGGGTTATGGTTTAGAGTTAGAGTTAGGTTAGGGTTAGGGTTAGGGTTTAGAGTTAGAGTTAGGTTAGCGTTAGGGTTAGGTTTTGGGTTAGTGTTAGGGTTAGGGTTAGGGTTCGTGTTAGGGTTAGGGTTAGGGTTAGGGTTAGGGTTGGTGTTGGGTTTAGGGTTAGGGTTAGGGGTTAGGATTAGGGTTAGGCTTTGTGTTTAGGTTAGGTATAGGGTTAGGGTTAGGTTTAGGGTTTAGAGTTAGAGTTAGGTTAGGGTTAGGGTTAGGGTTAGGGTTAGGGTTAGGGTTAGGGGTTAAAGTTAGGGTTAGTGTTAGGGTTAGGGTTAGGGTTATGGGTTAGGGTTAGGGTTAGAGTTAGGTTAGGGTTAGGGTTAGGGTTAGGGTTAGGGTTGGTGTTAGGTTTAGGGTTAGGTTTAGGGTTAGGGTTAGGGGTTAGGGTTAGGGTTAGGGTTAGGGTTAGGGGTTAAAGTTAGGGTTAGTGTTAGGGTTAGGGTTAGGGTTATGGGTTAGTGTTAGGGTTAGAGTTAGGTTAGGGTTGGTGTTAGGTTTAGGGTTAGGGTTAGGGTTAGGGTTAGGGTTAGGGTTGGTGTTAGGTTTAGGGTAAGGTTAGGGTTAGGTTTAGGGTTAGGGTTAGGGTTAGGTTTAGGGTTAGGGTTAGGGGTTAGGGTTAGTGTTAGGGTTAGCGTTAGTATTAGGGTTAGGTTTTGGGTTAGGGTTAGGGTTAGGTTTAGGGTTAGGGTTAGGGTTAGGGTTATGGTTTAGGGTTAGGAATAGAGTTAGGGTTGGTGTTAAGTTTAGGGTTAGGGTTAGGGTTGGTGTTAGTTTTAAGGTTAGGTTTAGGGTTAAGGTTAGCGGTTAGAGTTAGGGTTAGTGTTAGGGTTAGGGTTAGGTTTAGGGTTAGTGTTAGGGTTAGGTTTAGTGTTAGGGTTAGGGTTAGGTTTTGGGTTAGGGTTAGGGTTAGGGTTAGGGTTTAGGGTTAGAGTTAGGTTAGCGTTAGGGTTACGTTTTGGGTTAGGGTTAGGGTTAGGGTTAGGGTTGTTGTTAGGGTTAGGGTTAGGGTTAGGGTTGGTGTTAAGTCTAGGGTTAGGGTTAGGTTATGGTTAGGGTTAGGGTTAGGGGTTAGGTTTAGGGTTAGAGTTAGGTTAGGGTTAAAGTTAGGGTTAGGGTTAGGGTTAGGGTTAGGGTTAGGTTACCCCGAGAACTACCCCTCGCCCTAGGGTTAGGGTTAGGGTTAGGGTTAGGGTTAGGGTTAGTGTTAGGTTTAGGGATAGGGTTAGGGTTAGTGTTAGGGTTAGGGTTAGGGTTAGGGTTAGGGTTAGGGTTAGGCTTTGGGTTAGGGTTAGGTATAGGGTTAGGGTTAGGGTTAGGTTTAGGGTTTAGAGTTAGAGTTAGGTTAGGGTTAGGGTTAGGTTTGGGGTTAGGTTTAGGGTTAGGGTTAGGGTTGGTGTTAGGGTTAGGGTTAGGTTTAGGTTTAGGGTTAGGGTTAGGGGTTAGGGTTAGTGTTAGTGTTAGTTTAGTGTTAGGGTTATGGTTAGGGTTAGGGTTAGGGTTAGGTTTTGGGTTAGGGTTAGGGTTAGGGTTAGGGGTTAAAGTTAGGGTTAGTGTTAGGGTTAGGGTTAGGGTTATGGGTTAGTGTTAGGGTTAGAGTTAGGTTAGGGTTGGTGTTAGGTTTAGGGTTAGGGTTAGGGTTAGGGTTAGGGATAGGGTTGGTGTTAGGTTTAGGGTTAGGGTTAGGGGTTAGGGTTAGTGTTAGGGTTAGCGTTAGGGTTAGGGTTAGGGTTAGGGTTAGGGATAGGGTTAGGTTTAGGGTTAGGGTTAGGGGTTAGGGTTAGTGTTAGGGTTAGCGTTAGGGTTAGGGTTAGGGTTCGGGTTAGGGATAGGTTTTGGGTTAGGGTTAGGGTTAGGGTTAGGGTTAAGGTTAGGGTTTAGGGTTAGAGTTAGGTTAGCGTTAGGGATAGGTTTTGGGTTAGTGTTAGGGTTAGGGTTAGGGTTCGTGTTAGGGTTAGGGTTAGGGTTAGGGTTAGGGTTGTTGTTGGGTTTAGGGTTAGGGTTAGGGTTAGGGTTAGTGTTAGGTTTAGGGGTTAGGGTTAGCGTTAGAGTTAGGTTAGGGTTAGGGTTAGGGTTAGGGTTAGGTTACCCCGAGCACTACCCCTCGCCCTAGGGTTAGGGTTAGGTTTAGGGTTAGGGTTAGTGTTAGGGTTAGGGTTAGGGTTAGTGTTAGGGTTAGGGTTAGGGTTAGGCTTAGGGTTAGGGTTAGGGGTTAGGGTTAGGGTTAAGGTTAGGGTTATGCTTTAGGGTTAGAGTTAGGTTAAAGTTAGGTTTAGGTTTTGGGTTAGGGTTAGGGTTAGGGTTAGGTTTAGTGTTAGGGTTAGGGTTAGGGTTAGGGGTTAGGGTTAGGGTTAGAGTTAGGTTAGGGTTAGGGTTAGGGTTAGGGTTAGGGTTAAAGTTAGGGTTGGTGTTAGGGTTAGGGTTAGGGTTAGGGTTGGTGTTATGTTTAGGGTTAGGTTTAGGGTTAGGGTTAGGGTTAGGGTTAGGTTTAGGGTTAGGTTAGGGTTACGGTTAGGGTTAGGGTTTGGGGTTAGGGTTAGGGTTAGAGTTAGGTTAGGGTTAGGGTTAGGGTTAGGGTTAGGGTTAGGGTTAGGGTTAGGTTACCCCGAGAACTACTCCTCGCCCAAGGGTTAGGGTTAGGGTTAGGGTTAGGGTTAGTGTTAGGTTTAGGTTTAGGGTTATGGTTAGTGTTAGGGTTAGGGTTAGGGTTAGGGTTAGGGTTAGGGTTAGGCTTTGGGTTAGGGTTAGGTATAGGGTTAGGGTTAGGGTTAGGTTTAGGGTTTAGAGTTAGAGTTAGATTAGGGTTAGGGTTAGGTTTTGGGTTAGGTTTAGGTTTAGGGTTAGGGTTGGTGTTAGGGTTAGGGTTAGGTTTAGGTTTAGGGTTAGGGTTAGGGGTTAGGGTTAGTGTTAGTGTTAGTTTAGTGTTAGGGTTATGGTTATGGTTAGGGTTAGGGTTAGGGTTAGGTTTTGGGTTAGGGTTAGGGTTAGGGTTAGGGTTAGGGGTTAAAGTCAGGGTTAGTGTTAGGGTTAGGGTTAGGGTTATGGGTTAGGGTTAGTGTTAGAGTTAGGTTAGGGTTGTTGTTAGGTTTAGGGTTAGGGTTAGGGTTAGGGTTAGGGTTAGAGTTAGGGATAGGGTTGGTGTTAGATTTAGGGTTAGGGTTAGGGGTTAGGGTTAGTGTTAGGGTTAGCGTTAGGGTTAGGGTTAGGGTTAGGGTTAGGGTTGGTGTTAGGTTTAGGGTTAGGGTTAGGGTTAGGGTTAGGGTTAGGGTTAGGGATAGGGTTAGGTTTAGGGTTAGGGTTAGGGGTTAGGGTTAGTGTTAGGGTTAGCGTTAGGGTTAGGTTTAGGGTTAGGGTTAGGGTTAGGTTTTGGGTTAGGGTTAGGTTTAGGGTTAGGGTTAGGGTTACGGTTAGGGTTAGGGTTAGGTTTTGGGTTAGTGTTAGGGTTAGGGTTAGGGTTCGTGTTAGGGTTAGGGTTAGGGTTGTTTTTGGGTTTAGTGTTAGGGTTAGAATTAGGGTTAGTGTTAGGTTTAGGGGTTAGGGTTAGGGTTAGAGTTAGGTTAGGGTTAGGGTTAGGGTTCGGGTTAGGTTACCCCGAGCACTACCCCTCGCCCTAGGGTTAGGGTTAGGGTTAGGGTTAGGGTTAGGGTTAGGGTTAGTGTTAGGGTTAGGGTTAGGGTTAGGCTTAGGGTTAGGGTTAGGGGTTAGGGTTAGGGTTAGAGTTAGGTTAGGGTTAGGGTTAGGGTTAGGGTTAGGGTTAAAGTTAGGGTTGGTGTTAGGGTTAGGGTTAGGGTTAGGGTTGGTGTTAGGTTTAGGGTTAGGTTTAGGGTTAGGGTTAGGGTTAGGGTTAGGTTTAGGGTTAGGTTAGGGTTACGGTTAGGGTTAGGGTTTGGGGTTAGGGTTAGGGTTAGAGTTAGGTTAGGGTTAGGGTTAGGGTTAGGGTTAGGGTTAGGGTTAGGTTACCCCGAGAACTACCCCTCGCCCTAGGGTTAGGGTTAGGGTTAGGGTTAGGGTTAGTGTTAGGTTTAGGTTTAGGGTTAGGGTTAGTGTTAGGGTTAGGGTTAGGGTTAGGGTTAGGGTTAGGGTTAGGCTTTGGGTTAGGGTTAGGTATAGGGTTAGGGTTGGTGTTAGGGTTAGGGTTAGGGTTAGGTTTAGGTTTAGGGTTAGGGTTAGGGGTTAGGGTTAGTGTTAGTGTTAGTTTAGTGTTAGGGTTATGGTTAGGGTTAGGGTTAGGGTTAGGTTTTGGGTTAGGGTTAGGGTTAGGGGTTAAAGTTAGGGTTAGTGTTAGGGTTAGGGTTAGGGTTATGGGTTAGGGTTAGGGTTAGAGTTAGGTTAGGGTTGTTGTTAGGTTTAGGGTTAGGGTTAGGGTTAGGGTTAGGGTTAGAGTTAGGGATAGGGTTGGTGTTAGATTTAGGGTTAGGGTTAGGGGTTAGGGTTAGTGTTAGGGTTAGCGTTAGGGTTAGGGTTAGGGTTAGGGTTAGGGTTGGTGTTAGGTTTAGGGTTAGGGTTAGGGTTAGGGTTAGGGTTAGGGTTAGGGATAGGGTTAGGTTTAGGGTTAGGGTTAGGGGTTAGGGTTAGTGTTAGGGTTAGCGTTAGGGTTAGGTTTAGGGTTAGGGTTAGGGTTAGGTTTTGGGTTAGGGTTAGGTTTAGGGTTAGGGTTAGGGTTAGGGTTTAGGGTTAGAGTTAGGTTAGCGTTAGGGTTAGGTTTTGGGTTAGTGTTAGGGTTAGGGTTAGGGTTACGGTTTAGGGTTAGGAATAGTGTTAGGGTTGGTGTTAAGGTTAGGGTTAGGGTTAGGGTTGGTGTTAGGTTTAGGGTTAGGTTAAGGGTTAGGGTTAGCGGTTAGAGTTAGGGTTAGTGTAAGGGTTAGGGTTAGGTTTAGGGTTAGTGTTAGGGTTAGGGTTAGGGTTAGGGTTAGGTTTTGGGTTAGAGTTAGGGTTAGGGTTAGGGTTAGGGTTTAGGGTTAGAGTTAGGTTAGCCTTAGGGTTACGTTTTGGGTTAGGGTTAGGGTTAGGGTTGGTGTTAGGGTTAGGGTTAGGGTTAGGGTTGGTGTTAGGTTTAGGGTTAGGGTTAGGGTTAGGGTTAGGGTTAGGGTTAGGGTTAGGGGTTAGGGTTAGGGTTAGGGTTAGTGTTAGGGTTAGGTTTTGGGTTAGGGTTAGTGTAGGGTTAGGGTTAGGGTTAGGGTTAGGGTTAGTGTTAGGGTTAGGGTTAGGGTTTAGGGTTAGGGTTAGGGTTAGGGTATGTGTTAGGGTTAGGGTTAGGGTTAGGTTTGGTGTTAGGTTTAGGGTTAGGGTTAGGGTTAGGGTTATGGTTTAGAGTTAGAGTTAGGTTAGGGTTAGGGTTAGGGTTTAGAGTTAGAGTTAGGTTAGCGTTAGGGTTAGGTTTTGGGTTAGTGTTAGGGTTAGTGTTAGGGTTCGTGTTAGGGTTAGGGTTAGGGTTAGGGTTAGGGTTGGTGTTGGGTTTAGGGTTAGGGTTAGGGGTTAGGGTTAGGGTTAGGCTTTGTGTTTAGGTTAGGTATAGGGTTAGGGTTAGGTTTAGGGTTTAGAGTTAGAGTTAGGTTAGGGTTAGGGTTAGGGTTAGGGTTAGGGTTAGGGGTTAAAGTTAGGGTTAGTGTTAGGGTTAGGGTTAGGGTTATGGGTTAGGGTTAGGGTTAGAGTTAGGTTAGGGTTAGGGTTAGGGTTAGGGTTAGGGTTGGTGTTAGGTTTAGGGTTAGGTTTAGGGTTAGGGTTAGGGGTTAGGGTTAGTGTTAGGGTTAGGGTTAGCGTTAGGGTTAGGGTTAGGGTTAGGGTTAGGGTTAGGGTTGGTGTTAGGTTTAGGGTAAGGTTAGGGTTAGGTTTAGGGTTAGGGTTAGGGTTAGGTTTAGGGTTAGGGTTAGGGGTTAGGGTTAGTGTTAGGGTTAGCGTTAGTATTAGGGTTAGGTTTTGGGTTAGGGTTAGGGTTAGGTTTAGGGTTAGGGTTAGGGTTAGGGTTACGGTTTAGGGTTAGGAATAGAGTTAGGGTTGGTGTTAAGTTTAGGGTTAGGGTTAGGGTTGGTGTTAGTTTTAAGGTTAGGTTTAGGGTTAAGGTTAGCGGTTAGAGTTAGGGTTAGTGTTAGGGTTAGGGTTAGGTTTAGGGTTAGTGTTAGGGTTAGGTTTAGTGTTAGGGTTAGGGTTAGGTTTTGGGTTAGGGTTAGGGTTAGGGTTAGGGTTTAGGGTTAGAGTTAGGTTAGCGTTAGGGTTACGTTTTGGGTTAGGGTTAGGGTTAGGGTTAGGGTTGTTGTTAGGGTTAGGGTTAGGGTTAGGGTTGGTGTTAAGTCTAGGGTTAGGGTTAGGTTATGGTTATGGTTAGGGTTAGGGGTTAGGTTTAGGGTTAGAGTTAGGTTAGGGTTAAAGTTAGGGTTAGGGTTAGGGTTAGGGTTAGGGTTAGGTTACCCCGAGAACTACCCCTCGCCCTAGGGTTAGGGTTAGGGTTAGGGTTAGGGTTAGGGTTAGTGTTAGGTTTAGGGATAGGGTTAGGGTTAGTGTTAGGGTTAGGGTTAGGGTTAGGGTTAGGGTTAGGGTTAGGCTTTGGGTTAGGGTTAGGTATAGGGTTAGGGTTAGGGTTAGGTTTAGGGTTTAGAGTTAGAGTTAGGTTAGGGTTAGGGTTAGGTTTGGGGTTAGGTTTAGGGTTAGGGTTAGGGTTGGTGTTAGGGTTAGGGTTAGGTTTAGGTTTAGGGTTAGGGTTAGGGGTTAGGGTTAGTGTTAGTGTTAGTTTAGTGTTAGGGTTATGGTTAGGGTTAGGGTTAGGGTTAGGTTTTGGGTTAGGGTTAGGGTTAGGGTTAGGGGTTAAAGTTAGGGTTAGTGTTAGGGTTAGGGTTAGGGTTATGGGTTAGGGTTAGGGTTAGAGTTAGGTTAGGGTTGGTGTTAGGTTTAGGGTTAGGGTTAGGGTTAGGGTTAGGGATAGGGTTGGTGTTAGGTTTAGGGTTAGGGTTAGGGGTTAGGGTTAGTGTTAGGGTTAGCGTTAGGGTTAGGGTTAGGGTTAGGGTTAGGGATAGGGTTAGGTTTAGGGTTAGGGTTAGGGGTTAGGGTTAGTGTTAGGGTTAGCGTTAGGGTTAGGGTTAGGGTTCGGGTTAGGGATAGGTTTTGGGTTAGGGTTAGGGTTAGGGTTAGGGTTAAGGTTAGGGTTTAGGGTTAGAGTTAGGTTAGCGTTAGGGATAGGTTTTGGGTTAGTGTTAGGGTTAGGGTTAGGGTTCGTGTTAGGGTTAGGGTTAGGGTTAGGGTTAGGGTTGTTGTTGGGTTTAGGGTTAGGGTTAGGGTTAGGGTTAGTGTTAGGTTTAGGGGTTAGGGTTAGCGTTAGAGTTAGGTTAGGGTTAGGGTTAGGGTTAGGGTTAGGTTACCCCGAGCACTACCCCTCGCCCTAGGGTTAGGGTTAGGGTTAGGGTTAGGGTTAGTGTTAGGGTTAGGGTTAGGGTTAGTGTTAGGGTTAGGGTTAGGGTTAGGCTTAGGGTTAGGGTTAGGGGTTAGGGTTAGGGTTAAGGTTAGGGTTATGCTTTAGGGTTAGAGTTAGGTTAAAGTTAGGTTTAGGTTTTGGGTTAGGGTTAGGGTTAGGGTTAGGTTTAGTGTTAGGGTTAGGGTTAGGGTTAGGGGTTAGGGTTAGGGTTAGAGTTAGGTTAGGGTTAGGGTTAGGGTTAGGGTTAGGGTTAAAGTTAGGGTTGGTGTTAGGGTTAGGGTTAGGGTTAGGGTTGGTGTTATGTTTAGGGTTAGGTTTAGGGTTAGGGTTAGGGTTAGGGTTAGGTTTAGGGTTAGGTTAGGGTTACGGTTATGGTTAGGGTTTGGGGTTAGGGTTAGGGTTAGAGTTAGGTTAGGGTTAGGGTTAGGGTTAGGGTTAGGGTTAGGGTTAGGGTTAGGTTACCCCGAGAACTACTCCTCGCCCAAGTGTTAGGGTTAGGGTTAGGGTTAGGGTTAGTGTTAGGTTTAGGTTTAGGGTTATGGTTAGTGTTAGGGTTAGGGTTAGGGTTAGGGTTAGGGTTAGGCTTTGGGTTAGGGTTAGGTATAGGGTTAGGGTTAGGGTTAGGTTTAGGGTTTAGAGTTAGAGTTAGATTAGGGTTAGGGTTAGGTTTTGGGTTAGGTTTAGGGTTAGGGTTAGGGTTGGTGTTAGGGTTAGGGTTAGGTTTAGGTTTAGGGTTAGGGTTAGGGGTTAGGGTTAGTGTTAGTGTTAGTTTAGTGTTAGGGTTATGGTTATGGTTAGGGTTAGGGTTAGGGTTAGGTTTTGGGTTAGGGTTAGGGTTAGGGTTAGGGTTAGGGGTTAAAGTTAGGGTTAGTGTTAGGGTTAGGGTTAGGGTTATGGGTTAGGGTTAGGGTTAGAGTTAGGTTAGGGTTGTTGTTAGGTTTAGGGTTAGGGTTAGGGTTAGGGTTAGGGTTAGAGTTAGGGATAGGGTTGGTGTTAGATTTAGGGTTAGGGTTAGGGGTTAGGGTTAGTGTTAGGGTTAGCGTTAGGGTTAGGGTTAGGGTTAGGGTTAGGGTTGGTGTTAGGTTTAGGGTTAGGGTTAGGGTTAGGGTTATGGTTAGGGTTAGGGATAGGGTTAGGTTTAGGGTTAGGGTTAGGGGTTAGGGTTAGTGTTAGGGTTAGCGTTAGGGTTAGGTTTAGGGTTAGGGTTAGGGTTAGGTTTTGGGTTAGGGTTAGGTTTAGGGTTAGGGTTAGGGTTAGGGTTAGGGTTAGGGTTAGGTTTTGGGTTAGTGTTAGGGTTAGGGTTAGGGTTCGTGTTAGGGTTAGGGTTAGGGTTGTTTTTGGGTTTAGTGTTAGGGTTAGAATTAGGGTTAGTGTTAGGTTTAGGGGTTAGGGTTAGGGTTAGAGTTAGGTTAGGGTTAGGGTTAGGGTTCGGTTAGGTTACCCCGAGCACTACCCCTCGCCCTAGGGTTAGGGTTAGGGTTAGGGTTAGGGTTAGGGTTAGGGTTAGGGTTAGTGTTAGGGTTAGGGTTAGGGTTAGTGTTAGGGTTAGGGTTAGGGTTAGGCTTAGGGTTAGGGTTAGGGGTTAGGGTTAGGGTTAGAGTTAGGTTAGGGTTAGGGTTAGGGTTAGGGTTAGGGTTAAAGTTAGGGTTGGTGTTAGGGTTAGGGTTAGGGTTAGGGTTGGTGTTAGGTTTAGGGTTAGGTTTAGGGTTAGGGTTAGGGTTAGGGTTAGGTTTAGGGTTAGGTTAGGGTTACGGTTAGGGTTAGGGTTTGGGGTTAGGGTTAGGGTTAGAGTTAGGTTAGGGTTAGGGTTAGGGTTAGGGTTAGGGTTAGGGTTAGGTTACCCCGAGAACTACCCCTCGCCCTAGGGTTAGGGTTAGGGTTAGGGTTAGGGTTAGTGTTAGGTTTAGGTTTAGGGTTAGGGTTAGTGTTAGGGTTAGGGTTAGGGTTAGGGTTAGGGTTAGGGTTAGGCTTTGGGTTAGGGTTAGGTATAGGGTTAGGGTTAGGGTTAGGTTTAGGGTTTAGAGTTAGAGTTAGATTAGGGTTAGGGTTAGGTTTTGGGTTAGGTTTAGGGTTATGGTTAGGGTTGGTGTTAGGGTTAGGTTTAGGGTTAGGTTTAGGTTTAGGGTTAGGGTTAGGGGTTAGGGTTAGTGTTAGTGTTAGTTTAGTGTTAGGGTTATGGTTAGGGTTAGGGTTAGGGTTAGGGTTAGGTTTTGGGTTAGGGTTAGGGTTAGGGTTAGGGGTTAAAGTTAGGGTTAGTGTTAGGGTTAGGGTTAGGGTTATGGGTTAGGGTTAGGGTTAGAGTTAGGTTAGGGTTGTTGTTAGGTTTAGGGTTAGGGTTAGGGTTAGGGTTAGGGTTAGGGTTAGGGTTAGGGATAGGGTTAGGTTTAGGGTTAGGGTTAGGGGTTAGGGTTAGTGTTAGGGTTAGCGTTAGGGTTAGGTTTAGGATTAGGGTTAGGGTTAGGTTTTGGGTTAGGGTTAGGTTTAGGGTTAGGGATAGGGTTAGGGTTTAGGGTTAGAGTTAGGTTAGCGTTAGGGTTAGGTTTTGGGTTAGTGTTAGGGTTAGGGTTAGGGTTACGGTTTAGGGTTAGGAATAGAGTTAGGGTTGGTGTTAAGGTTAGGGTTAGGGTTAGGGTTGGTGTTAGGTTTAGGGTTAGGTTAAGGGTTAGGGTTAGCGGTTAGAGTTAGGGTTAGTGTTAGGGTTAGGGTTAGGTTTAGGGTTAGTGTTAGGGTTAGGGTTAGGGTTAGGGTTAGGTTTTGGGTTAGAGTTAGGGTTATGGTTAGGGTTAGGGTTTAGGGTTAGAGTTAGGTTAGCCTTAGGGTTACGTTTTGGGTTAGGGTTAGGGTTAGGGTTGGTGTTAGGGTTAGGGTTAAAGTTAGGGTTGGTGTTAGGTTTAGGGTTAGGGTTAGGGTTAGGGTTAGGGTTAGGGTTAGGGTTAGGGTTAGGGGTTAGGGTTAGGGTTAGCGTTAGGGTTAGGTTTTGGGTTAGGGTTAGTGTAGGGTTAGGGTTAGGGTTAGGGTTAGGGTTAGTGTTAGGGTTAGGGTTAGGGTTTAGGGTTAGGGTTAGGGTTAGGGTTGGTGTTAGGGTTAGGGTTAGGGTTAGGTTTGGTGTTAGGTTTAGGGTTAGGGTTAGAGTTAGGGTTATGGTTTAGAGTTAGAGTTAGGTTAGGGTTAGGGTTAGGGTTTAGAGTTAGAGTTAGGTTAGCGTTAGGGTTAGGTTTTGGGTTAGTGTTAGGGTTAGGGTTAGGGTTCGTGTTAGGGTTAGGGTTAGGGTTAGGTTTAGGGATGGTGTTGGGTTTAGGGTTAGGGTTAGGGGTTAGGGTTAGGGTTAGGCTTTGTGTTTAGGTTAGGTATAGGGTTAGGGTTAGGTTTAGGGTTTAGAGTTAGAGTTAGGTTAGGGTTAGGGTTAGGGTTAAGGTTAGGGTTAGGGGTTAAAGTTAGGGTTAGTGTTAGGGTTAGGGTTAGGGTTATGGGTTAGGGTTAGGGTTAGAGTTAGGTTAGGGTTAGGGTTAGGGTTAGGGTTAGGGTTGGTGTTAGGTTTAGGGTTAGGTTTAGGGTTAGGGTTAGGGGTTAGGGTTAGTGTTAGGGTTAGGGTTAGCGTTAGGGTTAGGGTTAGGGTTAGGGTTAGGGTTAGGGTTAGGGTTAAGGTTAGGGTTGGTGTTAGGTTTAGGGTAAGGTTAGGGTTAGGTTTAGGGTTAGGGTTAGGGTTAGGTTTAGGTTTAGGGTTAGGGGTTAGGGTTAGTGTTAGGGTTAGCGTTAGTGTTAGGGTTAGGTTTTGGGTTAGGGTTAGGGTTAGGTTTAGGGTTAGGGTTAGGGTTAGGGTTAGGGTTACGGTTTAGGGTTAGGAATAGAGTTAGGGTTGGTGTTAAGTTTAGGGTTAGGGTTAGGGTTGGTGTTAGTTTTAAGGTTAGGTTTAGGGTTAAGGTTAGCGGTTAGAGTTAGGGTTAGTGTTAGGGTTAGGGTTAGGTTTAGGGTTAGTGTTAGGGTTAGGGTTAGGGTTAGGGTTAGGGTTAGGTTTTGGGTTAGGGTTAGGGTTAGGGTTAGGGTTAGGGTTAGGGGTTAAAGTTAGGGTTAGTGTTAGGGTTAGGGTTAGGGTTATGGGTTAGGGTTAGGGTTAGAGTTAGGTTGGGGTTGGTGTTAGGTTTAGGGTTAGGTTTAGGGTTAGGGTTAGGGATAGGGTTGGTGTTAGGTTTAGGGTTAGGGTTAGGGGTTAGGGTTAGTGTTAGGGTTAGCGTTAGGGTTAGGGTTAGGGTTAGGGTTAGGGATAGGGTTAGGTTTAGGGTTAGGGTTAGGGGTTAGGGTTAGTGTTAGGGTTAGCGTTAGGGTTAGGGTTAGGGTTCGGGTTAGGGATAGGTTTTGGGTTAGGGTTAGGGTTAGGGTTAGGTTTAGGGTTAGGGTTAGGGTTTAGGGTTAGAGTTAGGTTAGCGTTAGGGATAGGTTTTGGGTTAGTGTTAGTGTTAGGGTTAGGGTTCGTGTTAGGGTTAGGGTTAGGGTTAGGGTTAGGGT
>NW_027669036.1:2500-7500 GCF_964194185.1 Rhinolophus hipposideros
TAGGGTTAGGTTTAGGGTTAGGGTTGGGTTAGGGTTAGGGTTAGGGTTAGGGTTAGGGTTAGGGTTAGGGTTTGGCGTTAGGCTTAGGGTTAGGGTTGCGGTTGGTGTTAGGGTTAGGGTTAGGGTATGGTTAGGGTTAGGGTTGAGGTTGGTTTTAGGGTTAGGGTTAGGGTTAGCGTTAGGGTTTAGGTTAGGGTTACTTTTAGGGTTAGGGTTAGGGTTGGTGTTAGGGTTAGGGTTAGGTTAGGGTTAGGGTTAGGGTTACGGTTAGGGTTAGGGTTTGTGTTAGGTTTAGGGTTAGGGTTAAGGTTAGGGTTAGGTTAGGGTTATTGTTAGGGTTAGGGTTAGGGTTGGTATTAGGGTTAGAGTTAGGTTAGGGTTAGGGTTAGGGTTAGGGTTAGGGTTAGGGGTTAGGTTTAGGGTTAGGGTTGAGGTTGGTGTGAAGGTTAGGGTTAGGGTTAGGGTTAGGGTTAGGGGTTAGGCTTAGGGTTAGGATTAGGGTTGGTGTTAGGGTTAGGGTTAGGGTTAGGGTTGGTGTTAGGTTTAGGGTTAGGGTTTGGGTTAGTGTTAGGGTTAGGGGTTAGGTTAGGGTTAGTGTTAGGGTAAGGGTTAGGGTTGGTGTTAGGATTAGGGTTAGGGTTAGGGTTATGATTAGGGTTAGGGTAAGAATTAGGGTTAGGGTTAGGGTTAGGGTTAGGGTTGGTGTTAGGGTTAGGGTTAGGTTAGGGTTAGGGTTAGGTTAGGGTTAGGGTTAGGGGTTAGGGTTAGGGTTAGGGTTGAGGTTGGTGTTAGGGTTAGGGTTAGGGTTAGGGTTAAGGTTAGGGTTAGGGTTGAGGTTGGTGTTAGGGTTAGTGTTAGGGTTGGTGTTAGAGTTAGGGTTAGGGTTAGGGTTAGGGTTAGTGTTAGGTTTAGGGTTAGGATTAGTGTTAGGGTTAGGGTTAGGGGTTAGGTTAGGGTTAGTGTTAGGGTTAGGGTTAGGGTTGGTGTTAGGGTTAGGGTTAGGTTAGGGTTAGGGTTAGGGTTAGGGTTTGTCTTATGTTTAGGGTTAGGGTTAAGGTTAGGGTTAGGTTAGGGTTAGTGTTAGGGTTAGGGTTAGGGTTGGTGTTAGGGTTAGGGTTAGGTTAGGGTTAGGGTTGAGGTTGGTGTTAGGGTTAGGGTTAGGGTTAGGGTTAAGGTTAGGGTTAGGGTTGAGGTTGGTGTTAGGGTTAGGGTTAGGGTTGGTGTTAGATTTAGGGTTAGGGTTAGGGTTAGGGTTAGGGTTAGGGTTAGAATTAGGGTTAGGGTTAGGGTTAGGTTAGGGTTAGGGTTAGGGTTAGGGTTAGGGTTAGGGGTTAGGCTTAGGGTTAGGATTAGGGTTGGTGTTAGGGTTAGGGTTAGGGTTAGGGTTGGTGTTAGGTTTAGGGTTAGGGTTTGGGTTAGTGTTAGGGTTAGGGTTAGGGTTGGTGTTAGGATTAGGGTTAGTGTTAGGGTTATGATTAGGGTTAGGGTAAGAATTAGGGTTAGGGTTAGGGTTAGGGTTGGTTTTAGGGTTAGGGTTAGGTTAGGGTTAGGGTTAGGGTTAGGGTTAGGGTTAGGGGTTAGGGTTAGGGTTAGGGTTGAGGTTGGTGTTAGGGTTAGGGTTAGGGTTAGGGTTAAGGTTAGGGTTAGGGTTGAGGTTGGTGTTAGGGTTAGGGTTAGGGTTGGTGTTAGGTTTAGGTTTAGGGTTAGGGTTAGGGTTAGAATTAGGGTTAGGGTTTGCGTTAGGGTTAGGGTTGGTGTTAGGGTTAGGGTTAGGTTAGGGTTAGGGTTAGGGTTAGGGTTAGGGTTAGGGTTAGGGGTTAAGGTTAGGGTTAGGGTTGAGGTTGGTGTTAGGGTTAGGGTGAGGGTTAGGGTTAGGGTTAGGGTTGAGGTTGGTGTTAGTGTTAGGGTTAGGGTTAGGGTTAGGGGTTAGGTTAGGGTTACTGTTAGGGTTAGGGTTAGGGTTGGTGTTAGGGTTAGGGTTAGGTTAGTCTTAGGGTTAGGGTTAGGGTTGGTGTTAGGTTTAGGGTTAGGGTTAGGGTTAGGGTTAGGGTTGGTGTTAGGGTTAGGGTTAGGTTAGGGTTAGGGTTAGGGTTGAGGTTGGTGTTAGGGTTAGGGTTAGGATTGGTGTTAGGTTTAGGGTTACGGTTAGGGTTAGGGTTAGGGTTAGGTTTAGGTTAGGGTTAGGTTTAGGGTTAGGGTTAGGGGTTAGGCTTAGGGTTAGGGTTAGGGTTGGTGTTAGGGTTAGGGTTAGGGTTAGGGTTAGTGTTAGGTTTAGGGTTAGGATTAGTGTTAGGGTTAGGGTTAGGGGTTAGGTTAGGGTTAGGGTTAGGGTTAGGGTTAGGGTTGGTGTTAGGGTTAGGGTTAGGTTAGGGTTAGGGTTAGGGTTAGGGTTATGGGTTAGGTTTAGGGTTAGGGTTGAGGTTGGTGTTAAGGTTAGGGTTAGGGTTAGGGTTAGGGGTTAGGCTTAGGGTTAGGGTTAGGGTTGGTGTTAGGGTTAGGGTTATGGTTAGGGTTGGTGTTAGGGTTACGGTTAGGGTTATGGTTAGGGTTAGGGTTAGAATTAGGTTTTGGGTTATTGTTAGGGTTAGGGTTGGTGTTAAATTTAGGGTAAGGTTAGGGTTAGGGTTAGGGTTAGGGTTAGGGGTTAGGGTTAGGGTTAGGTTTGAGGTTGGTGTTAGGGTTAGGGTTAGGTTAGGGTTAGGGTTAGGGTTAGGGTTAGGGTTAGGGTTAGGGGTTAGGGTTAGGGTTAGGGTTGAGGTTGGTGTTAGGGTTAGGGTGAGGGTTAGGGTTAGGGTAGGGTTGAGGTTGGTGTTAGTGTTAGGGTTAGGGTTAGGGTTAGGGGTTAGTTTAGGGTTACTGTTAGGGTTAGGGTTAGGGTTGGTGTTAGGGTTAGGGTTAGGTTAGGGTTAGGGTTGAGGTTGGTGTTAGGGTTAGGGTTAGGGTTAGGGTTAAGGTTAGGGTTAGGGTTGAGGTTGGTGTTAGGGTTAGGGTTAGGGTTGGTGTTAGATTTAGGGTTAGGGTTAGGGTTAGGGTTAGGGTTAGGGTTAGAATTAGGGTTAGGGTTAGGGTTAGGTTAGGGTTAGGGTTAGGGTTAGGGTTAGGGTTAGGGGTTAGGGTTAGGGTTAGGGTTGAGGTTGGTGTTAGGGTTAGGGTGAGGGTTAGGGTTAGGGTTAGGGTTGAGGTTGGTGTTAGGGTTAGGGTTAGGGTTAGGTTTAGGGGTTAGGTTAGGGTTAGTGTTAGGGTTAGGGTTAGGGTTGGTGTTAGGGTTAGGGTTAGGTTAGGGTTAGGGTTAGGGTTAGGGTTTGTGTTAGGTTTAGGGTTAGGGTTAGGGTTAGGGTTAGGGTTGGTGTTAGGGTTAGGGTTAGGTTAGGGTTAGGGTTAGGGTTGAGGTTGGTGTTAGGGTTAGGGTTAGGATTGGTGTTAGGTTTAGGGTTAGGTTTAGGGTTAGGGTTAGGGTTAGGTTTAGGTTAGGGTTAGGTTTAGGGTTAGGGTTAGGGGTTAGGCTTAGGGTTAGGGTTAGGGTTGGTGTTAGGGTTAGGGTTAGGGTTAGGGTTAGGGTTAGTGTTAGGTTTAGGGTTAGGATTAGTGTTAGGGTTAGGGTTAGGGGTTAGGTTAGGGTTAGTGTTAGGGTTAGGGTTAGGGTTGGTGTTAGGTTTATGGTTAGGTTAGGGTTAGGGTTAGGGTTAGGGTTATGGGTTAGGTTTAGGGTTAGGGTTGGTGTTAGGGTTAGGGTTAGGGTTAGGGTTGGTGTTAGGATTAGGGTTAGGGTTAGGGTTAGGGTTATGGTTAGGGTTAGGGTTAGAATTAGGGTTAGGGTTAGTGTTAGGGTTAGGGTTGGTGTTAAAGTTAGGGTAACGTTAGGGTTAGGGTTAGGGTTAGGGTTAGGGTTAGGGGTTAGGGTTAGGGTTAGGTTTGAGGTTGGTGTTAGGGTTAGGGTTAGGTTAGGGTTAGGGTTAGGGTTAGGGTTAGGGTTAGGGTTAGGGTTAGGGTTAGTGTTAGAGTTGAGGTTGGTGTTAGGGTTAGGGTGAGGGTTAGGGTTAGGGTAGGGTTGAGGTTGGTGTTAGGGTTAGGGTTAGCGTTAGGGTTAGGGGTTAGGTTAGGGTTACTGTTAGGGTTAGGGTTAGGGTTGGTGTTAGGGTTAGGGTTAGGTTAGGGTTAGGGTTAGGGTTAGGGTTTGTGTTAGGTTTAGGGTTAGGGTTAGGGTTAGGGTTAGGTTTAGGTTTAGGGTTGGTGTTAGGGTTAGGGTTAGGGTTGAGGTAGGTGTTAGGGTTAGGGTTAGGATTGGTGTTAGGTTTAGGGTTAGGGTTAGGGTTAGGGTTAGGGTTAGGTTTAGGTTAGGGTTAGGGTTAGGGTTAGGGTTAGGGTTAGGGGTTAGGCTTAGGGTTAGGGTTAGGGTTGGTGTTAGAGTTAGGGTTAGGGTTAGGGTTAGGGTTAGTGTTAGGTTTAGGGTTAGGATTAGTGTTAGGGTTAGGGTTAGGGGTTAGGTTAGGGTTAGTGTTAGGGTTAGGGTTAGGGTTGGTGTTAGGGTTAGGGTTAGGTTAGGGTTAGGGTTAGGGTTAGGGTTAGGGTTATGGGTTAGGTTTAGGTTTAGGGTTGAGGTTGGTGTTAAGTTAGGGTTAGGGTTAGGGTTAGGGTTAGAGTTAGGGGTTAGGCTTAGTGTTAGGGTTAGGGTTGGTGTTAGGGTTAGGGTTGGGGTTAGGGTTGGTGTTAGGTTTAGGGTTAGGGTTTGGGTTAGTGTTAGGGTTAGGGGTTAGGTTAGGGTTAGGGTTAGGGTTGGTGTTAGGATTAGGGTTAGGGTTAGGGTTAGGGTTATGGTTAGAATTAGGGTTAGAATTACGGTTAGGGTTAGTGTTAGGGTTAGGGTTGGTGTTAAAGTTAGGGTAAGGTTAGGGTTAGGGTTAGGGTTAGGGTTAGGGTTAGGGGTTAGGGTTAGGGTTAGGTTTGAGGTTGGTGTTAGGGTTAGGGTTAGGGTTAGGGTTAAGGTTTAGGTTTAGTGTTGA